>NC_091208.1:17279369-17286869 GCF_040958095.1 Procambarus clarkii | reverse complement strand
CACACACACACACACGGTATGAATTATCTTGTGCTGCACTATTCAACACGTTTGGGATTTTGCAACCCGTCTATTTTGCCAATGGGACAGAATGCAATGGAATCATTGCTTTTGCAAGTGGCAGATTTAGTGATGACAGACTCAAGCGAAAAAGCTTAGTTTCCTAAGGTGGTTCTACCATAAATTCTATAGATATAGTGCGTAGTGAAGTATCGTAGGGACTTCATGTCGATACGATACTTATCGAAGTATCGTAGCTTAAGGGATTTAAATATCACCCAGTCCACATGGAGATTTATAACTATCCAGTGATGCTGTGAGGGGATGCTATCCTCAGCACGGTTATCTTTCGTGCATCGTGATGCTGAGAGAAAGCAGCACTAACCTCATCTCCTTATCTCAGATATCATCATCATCATCATCTTCTTCTTCTTGACGCGAAAGTGAATCAACAAATGGATTTTTCATCTTCTTTTGTTTGAGCGTGACTCTTATATCATTAAATCCTATCCTACACCATCTCTCTCTCTCTCTCTCTCTCTCTCTCTCTCTCTCTCTCTCTCTCTCTCTGTCTCTCTCTCTCTCTCTCTCTCAAGTGGTTACACCTTGATATCTTCCCTCGGGGGTCGTGTGATATCATAAGCGAAGACACTCTTAAAATGTGGATATATATGATCAATTCCTGTGTTGTGTAAGCGCGTTTGAAATTGGTTATCTTGCCGACTCTTGTTTGCTTAGTTTTCCCCCTTTTGGTTATCGTGTTTGAAATATTTGTGTGTTTGCGTAGCTCGGTGTTTGTTTGTTTGCTGCTCATAATGTGGTTAATTAAGGTGTTTAATACGTTTAAAGGACGTTGTTTACTATACATATAGCGTTGAACGAGCTTATATATATATATATATATATATATATATATATATATATATATATATATATATATATATATGTATATATATATATATATATATATATATATATATATATATATATATATATATATATATATATATATATATATATATAAGCTCGTTCAACGCTATATGTATAGTAACCATATACGCACCATATATATATATATATATGTGTGTATATCACGAAAATAAACACGTGATTAAGAATGTGACAATGTCAGACCACGGAGGAAAATGAAACAGGAAATTTCCTTAAGTACTTTCGTATATTAAATACATCTTCAGAAGGAATGATTTTACAGATCGAGTGATGGGTATAAATAGGCAGGAGAGAGTGGTGAAGTGGGGTGAGGTACAATACTTGGACAACGCAGACGGCCCATTGGCCCATCTGATGCACCCAATTGGCCCATCTGATGTAGCCCAATGGCCCATCTGATACAGCAGACATACAAGCATAATACATAGGTAATTATAACATAAAGAGGTAAATATATACAATAAATTAGTGAGACAAATGTTTTCCAATGATCCTACTTAAATCGCCCTTTAACTGATCTATTAGAAATAGATCTAAGTTATATAGACCACTGCTAATATTCAAATTACTTTCTTTGGTGATCTGTATCAAAGCAGATCTATATATATATATATATATATATATATATATATATGTGTGTGTGTGTGCGTGTGTGTGTGTGTGTGTGTGTGTGTGTGTGTGTGTGTGTGTGTGTGTGTGTCTGTGTGTGTGTGTGTGTGTTTCTAGTAGACTTCACCTGTCCCCTGCACGCACCCACGCAAACCCAGAACACTCAACAATCATTCTCGTGAGACTCTAGATAACTAAGATAGCCGAAACGTACCTAAGAACCCCTCTTCCCTATTCACGAAAATAACTGTCGTATGCAGGCGAGGAGTCACAATAACGTGGCTAAAGTAAGTTAACCAGACCACACACTAGAAGGTGAAGGGACGACGACGTTACGGTCCGTCCTGGACCATTCTAAAGTCGATTGTGAGAATGGTCCAGGACGGACCGAAACGTCGTCGTCCCTTCATAAGAACATAAGAACATAAGAACAAAGGTAACTGCAGAAGGCCTATTGGCCCATACGAGGCAGCTCCTATTCTATAACCACCCAATCCCACTCATATACTTGTCCAACCCGTGCTTGAAACAATCGAGGGACCCCACCTCCACAATGTTACGCGGCAATTGGTTCCACAAATCAACAACCCTGTTACTGAACCAGTATTTACCCAAGTCTTTCCTAAATCTAAACTTATCCAATTTATATCCATTGTTTCGTGTTCTGTCCTGTGTTGATACTTTTAATACCCTATTAATATCCCCCCGGTTATGTCCATTCATCCACTTGTAAACCTCTATCATGTCACCCCTAACTCTTCGCCTTTCCAGTGAATGCAACTTAAGCTTTGTTAATCTTTCTTCATATGAAAGATTTCTAATTTGGGGAATTAACTTAGTCATCCTACGCTGGACACGTTCAAGTGAATTTATATCCATTCTATAATATGGCGACCAAAACTGAACTGCATAATCTAAATGGGGCCTAACTAGAGCAAGATATAGCTTGAGAACCACACCAGGTGTCTTGTTACTAACGCTGCGATTAATAAATCCAAGTGTCCGATTTGCCTTATTACGAACATTTATGCATTGATCCTTTTGTTTTAAATTCTTACTAATCATAACTCCCAGATCCCTTTCGCAATCCGACTTCGCAATCACAACACCATCTAGCTCGTATCTTGTAACTCTATCATCATTACCTAACCTCAGAACTTTACATTTATCAGCATTAAACTGCATCTGCCAATCCTTTGACCATTTCAAAACCCTATCTAGATCAACTTGAAGTGATAGTGAGTCCTCCTCCGAATTAATTTCCCTACCGATTTTCGTATCATCGGCAAATTTGCAAATGTTGCTACTCAAACCTGAATCTAAATCATTTATATATATTATAAACAACAGAGGTCCCAGGACAGAGCCTTGAGGCACTCCACTTACAACATTTTCCCACTCTGACTTGATTCCATTTATACTAACTCTCTGTTTCCTTTGGTATAGCCATGCCCTAATCCAGCTTAATATAGCACCCCCAATACCATGAGACTCTATCTTTTTAATCAGTCTTTCATGTGGCACTGTATCAAAAGCTTTGCTAAAGTCAAGGTATACAACATCGCAATCCTTACCACTATCAACTGCCTCAACAATGCTAGAATAAAAAGATAACAAATTTGTTAAACATGAACGGCCATTTATAAAACCATGTTGCGACTCAATTATTAATTTATGTTTTTCAAGATGAAGACGAATTTTATTTGCTATTATAGATTCGAGTAACTTTCCCACAATAGACGTTAGGCTAATTGGTCGATAGTTAGACGCAAGTGATCTATCTCCTTTCTTAAAAACTGGTATCACATTAGCAACTTTCCAAAACTCTGGCACTCTGCCTGACTCTATTGATTTATTAAATATGGTTGACAGTGGGTCACAAAGCTCCTCTTTGCATTCTTTAAGCACCCTAGCAAACACTTCATCCGGCCCTGGGGATTTGTTTGGTTTGAGTTTTACTATTTGTTTAAGAACATCCTCCCTGGTAACTGCTAAACTCGTCAACCTGTCCTCGTCCCCACCCACATAGATTTGTTCGGCTGAAGGCATATTGTTAAGTTCCTCTTTAGTAAATACAGATACAAAATATTTATTAAAAATACTACTCATCTCTTCATCACTATCTGTTATTTGACCTGTCTCAGTTTTTAATGGACCTATCCTTTCCCTAGTCTTAGTACGATATAACTGAAAAAACCCTTTAGGATTTGTCTTTGCTTGCCCTGCTATGCGAACTTCATAGTTTCTTTTTGCTTTCCTTATCTCTTTTTTAACATTTCTAACCAGTTGTACGAATTCCTGTTCTAAAGTGACCTCCCCATTTTTAATCCTTTTGTACCAAGCTCTCTTTTTACCTATAAGGTTCTTCAAATTCTTTGTTATCCACTTTGGGTCATTAGTATACGATCTATTCAATTTGTATGGTATACTACGTTCCTGTGCTTTGTTTAGAATATTCTTAAATAAGTTATATATTGAATCCACATCGAAATCCCCATTTAAGTCACCTATCGCTGGGTTCATGTCTCGCTCCAAGACCGGCCCACACCCCATACCCAAGCCACCTTCTATTATTTGGTCTAGTCAACTGTCATGTCAGATACCACAAGACAAGCCTAATACAACCCAAACTAAACTCTAACAAGAGCTAGAGCTCTCTATCTCTTTGAATTCTTTGACTCTATCCAGATCAAAGAGCCCCGTGGGGGTATAGGTGTTGCTGTGCTTCACAAAATGACTATTAAATATGCCGTAGACACGAGCTCAAAGGAGAGGAACTGTCGAAGCATTTGGGCACAGAGATGACACCAGTAAAGAAAATGGTGTTTAATATTTAGCTGGAGCACTTCACGTTTTCCTTTCCTTTTTTTTAACGTATTAAGAAGTTAAATTAAGTGGTATACTAATATAATTTCCAGCTCAAGTCTTACTCCCTCCAGAGCAGAATTTTGTTGTATTTAGATCCATAATGAACCAAACTTGGTACATAAGGAAATAGACTTGATACATAATGAAATAGACTCGAAGCAGACTGTATACTCAAGGAACAAGACTGTATACACAACAAACAAGACTGTATACACAACAAACAAGACTGTATACACAACAAACAAGACTGTATACACAATAAACAAGACTGTATACACAACAAACAAGCCTGTATACACAACAAGACTGTATACACAACAAGACTGTATACACAACAAAAAAGAATGTATAAACAACAAGAATGTATACACAATAAACTAGACTGTATACAACAAACAAGACTATACACAGTAAACTAGACTGTATACAACAAACAAGAGTGTATACACAACAAGACTGTATACACAACAAGACTGTATACACAACAAGAATGTATACACAACAAGAATGTATACACAACAAACAAGACTGTATACAACAAACAAGACTGTATACACAAACAAATTAGCCCCGATACACAACGAAGCAGCCAATACTCAGCGAAGCAGAATCAAACACACACACACACATACACCATACAAGGGGATGACCCGGAACTTAAACGTTCTCCATCTCAAGCCCTTATCCAACCGACTATGGATGCTGAACCACGGGTCCACAAGGCTGAAAGTCTACAGGAAAACAGTGCCAGCCTTTAGATCCATAATGCTCTAACCATCCAGGGAAAGGAAAGGGGGGGGGGAAAAGTCTGTTGTGGATATTTCAATTTCCTTATATAGTAAATTACTTACATTTAAGCCATCATTTAAGACATTTTTTGGTTTCAAATTGAAAGGAACACATGAATTCAGACACACACCCACACACACACACACACACACACACACACACACACACACACACACACACACACACACACACACACACACACACACACATATATATATATATATATATATATATATATATATATATATATGGATGTTTCAGGTGTGTTGCTAAATTAAGGAACACAACATTCTCTTCGTTGAATTAAAATAGTTTGTGTACGACTTGTAACAAGTGGCCAAACAAGAACAAAAAAGTGATTTTAATTGGGTCAGTGTTAAAGGTATTTGTGTTGGTCAAGAATGTAATGAGCTTACAGCCTTTTAATTGCTTTAATTCGTCTTCTCTTACCACGACTGAATGAACCGAGCTCTCTTAATTGGGCTCCTCGTAGCTTACGAGGAGCCTTGGACGACCTTACCAAACTACCTAGACTATACAACCTCCATACTATACGACCTGCATCCTATACGACCTCCATCCTATACGACCTGCATCCTTTACGACCTGCATCCTATACGACCTGCATCCTATACGACCTGCATCCTATACGACCTGCATCCTATACGACCTGCATCCTATACGACCTGCATCCTATACGACCTGCATCCTATGCTGTTCGTCATATATGGTGCCTTATACTACCAGCTAAAAGATATTTTCATCTTCCTCTCGACAAATTCTCCTGACATCAGATATAACATTTCCATCCAGCTAAGATGGTACAAGAGTCTACACATTTTCCCAGTCACATCACTGCCTATTACCAGCTGGTGTGGAAGATGCTGCTAGTTTCCCAGCTGTCCGTAACGTGTTCTCTAAGCAGAGGCGAAGGAGAAAGTCTCGTGAATTCATATGCAAAATAGGCAGAAAAAGGGACCGCTAAACGGAACATCTTTCTGGCTAAGAGATGTAGGTGTACACACACAGGTTTGGCCTCGTAAGGGTGAAGCATGTAATACGGTGTCTAAGTTATCTGGAGGAGAGGACAGAAGGTTAGGACAGTGTTCTTTTGCATGGACGAGACGATATGAGCAGTTTACATATTGTGTATCATATCTTTAGGATTCAAGATCGTCAGAAAACGTGAAGTTGGAGATGGTGAGAGGTGCGTCTATATCTTTATATTATGATGCGTTTCAAGACGCCACACACACACACGCACACACACACACACACACACACACACACACACACACACACACACACACACACACATACACACACACACTAGTGTGAGTGTACTCACCTAGTTGTGTTTGCGGGGATTGAGCTCTGGCTCTTTGGTCCCGCCTCTCAACTGTCAGTCAATAGGTGTACAGATTCCTGAGCCTATTGGGCTCTATCATATCTACACTTGAAACTGTGTATGGAGTCAGCCTCCACCACATCACCTCCTAATGCATTCCATTTGTCAACCACAAACCATTTGTTTGTGTTTGTGTGTGTGTGTGTGTGTGTGTGTGTGTGTGTGTGTGTGTGTGTGTGTGTGTGTGTGTGTGTGTGTGTGTGTGTGTGTGTGTGAATATATATATATGTGTGTGTGTATATATGGTGAGTGGCCTGCATGAATGTTTTAGCGAATGCCTTTCTATGTATATTTGAAATATTTGGAATAGACACAAATTCGTCTACTTTAAGCACGAGTAGCAGTTGCTACGTACTCCACGGAGCCAGTGAGAGATATGCAAATTGGATCGCAGGAACGCAGGTGCCACTTAAACGGAGCGTCGAAAACACTCCCACTACTTGCCGTAAATATGCAAACAAATTATGCTAATTCAGAACGAGGAGGGAGAGGGAGTCTTGGCATCCAGGAATCCCGCCAAATCTCCCCCTGAAGCTTAGCCGTGGGTCCGAGTCAGTCTTCAAAGAAAGGTGAACAGCTGCGTGAGGTTCAGAACACAGCTGGATTGGCTGTGACATCAAAAAATTTAGGGCCAGCATAGTAAAATGTGAAGAGGTTTTACCGTAGAGTTTGTAAATTTGGGGGACGGAATAAGTACTAGTATAAAAAGCTATGATTTATTCAGATCTGAAACCTACATCTATGGACAGCACAAAACGTCCACTAGACTGTGCGACACAGTGGTTGCAAGGATCAGGTTGGGTTACCGTTACCTGTGGCAGGTGGCTGCAGGTGACGGGTCTCCCAATCCTGAGCACTCCAGTTGCAAACTCTGT
>NC_091208.1:17199115-17278869 GCF_040958095.1 Procambarus clarkii | reverse complement strand
CTCCCTCTAGAGTCTATAGGGTCTCTTTGAGTGCGTCGCGTTGAGTGCGTCTCGTTGAGTGCATCTCGTTGAGTGCGTCACGTTGAGTGCGTCTGGTTGAGTGCGTCGCGTTGAGTGCGTCTCGTTGAGTGCGTCTCGTTGCGTGCGTCGCGTTGAGTGCGTCGCGTTGAGTGCGTTTCGTTGAGTGCGTCGCGTTGAGTGCGTCTCTTTGAGTGCGTCTCTTTGAGTGCGTCTCTTTTAGTGCGTCTCGTTGAGTGCGTCTCTTAGAGTGCGTCTCGTTGAGTGCGTCTCTTTGAGTGCATAGCATTGAGTGCGTCGCATTGAGTGCGTCGCGTTGAGTGCGTTGCGTTGAGTGCGTCGCATTGAGTGCGTCGCGTTGAGTGCGTCTCATTGAGTGCGTCTCATTGAGTGCGTCTCATTGAGTGCGTCTCATTGAGTGCGTCTCATTGAGTGCGTCTCATTGAGTGCGTCTCATTTCGATAGTTTATTTGTTCGCCATAAGGAAACAATTAACCCCAAATGACCCAACAATGCATCGCTAATCACCCAACTATCATCAGTCACCCGGGACAAGCGACCAGTTCCTATTTAAAAATGTAAAAAAAAAGCTCTCATTCACAGCTCCACTTGACCCCACTAACGATCAAATTACCCCCAATTACGAGCGCCAAATTAGGCAAATTAGGGCCAGGTCGAATTACCGCAGAATATGTATGTAAGTATTTCAATGTTTAGTAATCACTAACAGGACTCTGTTTGGGGGTTATCTCGAGGTTATCTTGAGATGATTTCGGGGCTTTAGTGTCCCCGCGGCCCGGTCCTCGAGCAGGCCTCCACCCCCCAGGAAGCAGCCCGTGACAGCTGACTAACACCCAGGTACCTATTTTACTGCTAGGTAACAGGGGCATAGGGTGAAAGAAACTCTGCCCATTGTTTCTCGCCGGCGCCTGGGATCGAACCCAGGACCACAGGATCACAAGTCCAGCGTGCTGTCCGCTCGGTCGACCGGCTCCGACGGGGGGGTTAAAATACTTGTAAGTGAGGAAATGTATTTAAGCTTGACCATGTTTAAGGCCGTAGTTCGAGCCCTATTCCACTGGATACAAGGGACACACAGCCTAAGAGCCGGTGGCTGAGCGGACAGAACACTGGACGCGTGATCCTGTGTGTCCCGGGTTCGATCCTTGGCGCCGGCGAGAAACAATAGGGCAGAGTTTCTTTCACCCTGATGCTCCTGTTACCTAGCAGTAAAATAGGTACCTGGGTGTTAGTCAGCTGTCACGGGCTGCTCCCTGGAGGGGGTGGAGGCCTGATCGAGGACCGGGCCGTGGGGACACTAACCCCCGAAATCATCTCAAGATAACCTATAAATAACTATGACTAATAGTCCAATTTCTACCAAGGACTATATCAATTGTTCTATATCAGTAAATACATAAATATAATAAATATATTAATTAGAAATATTGTTATTTAGAGACCTTATTAACTCCAAACAAACAAATACAGCTTGCAACACAGCTACAAAATTGTAATTGTGTAACCCAATTACAATCACTAATTACCACGAAAAGCCAATTCCAAAAGCAATTAAACACCCCAAACCATTCGTTAATATTCAACTGATGGTCGTTTAGATTCCTGTACTAGAATTGTGTACTAGAAGACCCCCAACTACGCCAGCCACCGCTGACAAGCTGGTTTCCGTTCTAAGTTTGGTTTCAACTTTCCCAAGTTAGAGTAGGCTTAGGGAGTAGGAGAACTCCCAGAACTTCATTCAGGTACAATCCTGGAAGGATATGTTAGGCTAAGTTAGGCTAGGTAATACTGGGTTAGGCTAAGTTAGGCTAGGTAATACTGGGTTAGGCTAGGGAATACTGGGTTAGACTAAGTTAGGCTAGGTAATTCTGGGTTAGGCTAAGTTAGGCTAGGTAATTCTGGGTTAGGCTAAGTTAGGCTAGGTAATTCTGGGTTAGGCTAAGTTAGGCTAGGTAATTCTGGGTTAGACTAAGTTAGGCTAGGTAATACTGGGTTAGGCTAAGTTAGGCTAGGTAATTCTGGGTTAGACTAAGTTAGGCTAGGTAATACTGGGTTAGGCTAAGTTAGGCTAGGCAATACTGGCATTAGGCTAAGTTAGGCTAGGCAATACTGGACTAGGCTAAAAATAATTTTATTATTTGCAAATAAATCTGTAACTACCTGAAAATGTCTATTTCTCTATCCAAAATTGGACGTTTGTGGCTAGCCTCAACCCAAATTTGCAGCGGGAATGGTCTGGTGAATGGGACGGCCATAGGCTGGTCGGGGTAGACCTAAGTAAAAATACTTTAAGAAATATTGGGAGATTATAGAACACACTTAGGCCATTTTCATGGAGTCTTTCATGGGGTTAAATGAGAAGTATGAACATGTGGTTAATAGGGCATTGCTGATGACAAGGAAAGAAAACGGGACAGAAGGGAAAGTAAAGCATCTGAGAGACATACATTGTTTCTTGAGAAAGGGGGAAGGAGGGGGGGGGGAAGAGTCTTAAAGTTTCCCAAAGTCTTCCTTCCTAAAGCGTCCTAAAGTCTTAAAGATTCGAAGTCTCTCTTAAAGCTTCAGGTTCGAAGCCTTTCTTAAAGTTTCAGGTTCGAACCCTTTCTTAAAGTTTCAGGTTCGAACCCTTAAAGCTTTAGGCTCGAACCCTTTCTTAAAGGTTTAGATTCGAAGCCTTTCTTAAAGCTTCAGGTTCGAAGTCACTCTTAAAGTTTCAGGTTCGAACCCTTAAAGCTTTAGGTTCGAACCCTTTCTTAAAGTTTCAGGTTCGAACCCTTAAAGCTTTAGGCTCGAACCCTTTCTTAAAGGTTTAGATTCGAAGCCTCTCTTAAAGCTTCAGGTTCGAAGTCACTAATGCCATGCAATTCATGGCAATGTTGCCATTAAGCAAGATAATGGCGCCTCGTTGTAAGTTGAGTTGACCCCCCCCCCTCCCCCCTTCCCGAAGATCAGAAGCTGGGTATTGATAAGCTATTGATAAGCTATTGATAAGACAATAACCTAGCAACATTTACAATAATGAGCTTGTGCCAAAGTTTTATCATCTTATCGTTCAAACTATTATTCTGGGCTAAGAATCATGCAACGTGTGCTCTCTTGCGAAACCTCTATCTCTTTCCTCAATCGTAGGGGGGGGGGGGATCAGTTTGTATTTACGAAGCAGTTTGCGAGCTCGGAACCGCTATACGAGGTTGTCTTTAACGATGATATTTCGGGATTGCGACGATGTGGAGCTCGTAAGGTGTTTAGTAAATACGACGTCGAGCTCGTAAGCTGTTTAGTAAATACGACGGTCGAGGTCGAGGGAAGATGCACAGGGTTCGTAAGTAGTCGCGTAAGTGATGAATCCCAGTCCTTGTTGCACCTGCATTTGCAAGATGCTTTCACGATTGCAAGCATTGAGCCTCAGCCTCTAGCTACGTTCCTCCAGGTCCCAGCTTCACGAAGCGGTTACGCAAGTACTTACGAACGTGTACATCTTTCCTCAATCTTTGACGGCTTTGGTTACATTTATTAAACAGTTTACAAGCTTGAAAACTTCCCAATTAACTGTTGTTACTGTTATAAACAGCCTCCTGGTGCTTCGGAGCTCATTAACTGTTTAATAATTGTAAACAAAGCCGCCAAAGATTGAGGAAAGATGTACAGGTTCGTAAGTGCTTGCGTAACTGCTTAGTTAGAGGGTTAGATTGGTGCTTCAGAGGAGGAAGATTGCTGGTAGGGTGTGATGATGGGTGGTTGTGGCTTCTGTTGCACTTGTGTCTGGGGAAGAGGGTGTTGGGGTGCTGGTGGAGGGATCCCCACTCTCCTCTGAAGTAACGGAAATGTGTGGGTCTCTCGTTCCTTACCATATCCCACTGTGTGTATGCATGCGTATATGCGTACATGTGTGTGTTCATATGCTCTGCTCCCTCCTTGAATCACCCATCAACAAAGAAATTTCCTTGCCGTTATTTCTGAGCACTCAGACGCCCGGAAAAGAATTTAACTGAAAAGGTATATGATTAGCATTCTTTGAGTTTCCTAAACTGCAAAGAATTTCTAACTTCAGTAGATTGCATTGCCTTTACTGCATGTAGTGTGTGGTGTTTGTGTATTGTTAACACATATAGGTCAGCTGCTTATACGCATACACATATACAGGTCCTCGCGGCCGAGTCTACAGCGTTCGGAGGTCGTAGTCTCTATGGCTCGGGTTCGATTTCCGGTTGAGGCAGACACAAATGGGAGGTTTCTTTCACATGATGCATCTGTTCACCTTGCAGTAAAAAGGTACCTGGGAGTTAGACAGCTGTTGTGAGCTGCTTCCTTTGTGTGTGTGTGTACTCACCTAGTTGTGCTTGCGGGGGTTGAGCTCTGCTCTTTCGGCCCGCCTCTCAACTATCAATCAACTGTTACTAACTACTATTTTTAACCCACACCACACACCCCAGGAAGCAGCTCGTGACAGCTGACTAACTCCCAGGTGCCTATTAACTGCTAAGTAACAGAGGCATCAGAGTGAAAGAAACTCTGCCCATCGTTTCTCGCCGGCGCCGGGAATCGAACCCGGGCCACAGGATCACGTGACCAGCGTGCTATCCACACAGCCTCCGGCGCCTGGGTCCCCGGTAGGTACCTGGGTGTGTGTGTGTGTGTGTACTCACCTAGTTGTGCTTGCGGGGGTTGAGCTTTGGCTCTTTGGTCCCGCCTCTCAACTGATGTACAGGTTCCTGAGCCTACTGGGCTCTATCATATCTACATTTGAAACTGTGTATGGAGTCAGCCTCCACCACATCACTGCCTAATGCATTCCACCTCTTAACTACTCTGACACTGAAAAAGTTCCTTCTGACGTCTCTGTGGCTCATGTGGGTACTGTGTGTGTGTGTGGTATACCTAACACAATATATAAATTCAGTAGAACTTCGGTTTCAACCCTTTTACCCTGTCGTAGCTCAGTCGATTAAGGCCAGTGTCTGGGATGCTCCCGGACGCAGGTTCGAATCCTCGTCACGGCCCTTGTGGATTTGTTCATTTAAGTCCCATAAGGCCACACTAGGCCACTTTTACCCTGTCGTAGCTCAGTCGATTAAGGCCAGTGTCTGGGATGCTCCCGGACGCAGGTTCGAATCCTCGTCACGGCCCTTGTGGATTTGTTCATGGTATACCTAGTTTGGGAGTGGTCCCAGACGACCTACCTATACACCCGCCGCCCCACAGCAGTAATGAGACGCCGATGATGGATGGGTCTTGTAAAGTTTTTTTTTTTCTCTCTTCCTCATTCCAGACCTTCCATTCTTCCTCCTCTATCTCCTCCTTCCCTCTTTCCTCTTCCCTCTTCCTCGTCCATCCTTCACATATGATCAATATCTTTATATCTCCTCATTTTCTCCAAAAATAACGACGATAATAATAATATGGTAGATTAAAATGTTAACAGTTTTATTTAGATATTCTAGCATAAAAATGTTAACAATTTCACAAAACCTCTAAATTGTTAAAGGTTCAAGAATCTCGAGGAAAGATTCAAGAAATTAAATTGATCAAATCATCAGTGATGAAATGTCAAGTTTGTCCTGAATGTACCAGGCTAGTGTTGATGGGGTACTACAGGAGTGTTGCTGTACCCTGCTGGGTGATGCTGTACCCTGCTCTCTCTCTCTCTCTCTCTCTCTCTCTCTCTCTCTCTCTCTCTCTCTCTCTCTCTCTCTCTCTCTCTCTCTCTCTCTCTCTCTCTCTCTCTCTCTCTCTCTCACCCTCAAACTTGCCAGTCTTAATCTTATTGCCTCGTTCCTTGCCATTAAAATTACAAGAATCAACACTGAATGTTTTTCAACAATGCCTCGACACATTGCATTACCCATTAGTCCGCCCCGCTTGTTCTTCCCGAGGCTTGAACTAATAGGATTAAAATCTGCAATTAAGAGTGTGCAAAGTTTCCCACGGTGGGTGTTGAATTCCCACGGTGGGAACTGAATTCCCACGGTGGGAACTGAATTCCCACGGTGGGAACTGAATTCCCACGGTGGGGTGTTGAATTCCCACGGTGGGGTGTTGAATTCCCACGGTGGGTGTTGAATTCCCACGGTGGGGTGTTGAATTCCCACGGTGGGGTGTTGAATTCCCACGGTGGGAACTGAATTCCCACGGTGGGAACTGAATTCCCACGGTGGGAACTGAATTCCCACGGTGGTAACTGAATTCCCACGGTGGGGTGTTGAATTCCCACGGTGGGAACTGAATTCCCACGGTGGTAACTGAATTCCCACGGTGGGGTGTTGAATTCCCACGGTGGGAACTGAATTCCCACGGTGGTAACTGAATTCCCACGGTGGTAACTGAATTCCCACGGTGGTAACTGAATTCCCACGGTGGTAACTGAATTCCCACGGTGGGAACTGAATTCCCACGGTGGGAACTGAATTCCCACGGTGGGAACTGAATTCCCACGGTGGGAACTGAATTCCCACGGTGGGAACTGAATTCCCACGGTGGGAACTGAATTCCCACGGTGGGAACTGAACTCCCAAGGTGGTAACTGAATTCCCACGGTGGGAACTGAACTCCCACGGTGGGAACTGAACTCCCACGGTGGTAACTGAATTCCCACGGTGGGAACTGAATTCCCACGGTGGGTGTTGAATTCCCACGGTGGGAACTGAATTCCCACGGTGGGAACTGAATTCCCACGGTGGGAACTGAATTCCCACGGTGGGAACTGAATTCCCACGGTGGGAACTGAACTCCCAAGGTGGTAACTGAATTCCCACGGTGGGAACTGAACTCCCACGGTGGGAACTGAACTCCCACGGTGGTAACTGAATTCCCACGGTGGGAACTGAATTCCCACGGTGGGTTTGAATTTCTCACGGTATAACTGACGAGTCTCTGGACCTTAATTAAATACCTATGAATTGTGTGGGCTTGGAGCCGAGTCTGAGGCTCTCTTAAGTATGCTTCAGGCTCCCGGAGGAGTCTTCAGCCCCTCCTCGGTGAGCAAGTCTGATGTCTACATACATCACGGGTCCCTGAAGGGACATAAGACTTTCAGACGTCTCGCTACCTGTGATAAGACTTTTTAGTGTTTCGTCAGTTATTGACATTATAGGTAGGGACAAGTGTGTGAGGCAGGTGTGTAAAGCAGGTGTGTGAGGGGCAGGTGTGTGGGGGGAGAAGAGAGTGAGGCAGACACAGCGAGACAGGTTGGAAATTGACTTATGCGATGGATGATAAAGTTGAAATTTATCTAATGATGATGATCCTTCTCCTTCTCTCTCTCTCTCTCTCTCTCTCTCTCTCTCTCTCTCTCTCTCTCTCTCTCTCTCTCTCTCTCTCTCTCTCTCTCTCTCTCTCTCTCTCTCTCTCTCTCTCTCACCCACGCCTCTCTGTGCATATCATTAGATTTTCCCAGATAATCGTATTGTGCACTCATGTCGTTAGGGGCCTTGACTTGCATGGATTGTGTGTGTGTGTGTGTGTGTGTGTGACTCCACTGTGTGTGTGTGTGTGTGTGTGTGTGTGTGTGTGTGTGTGTGTGTGTGTGTGTTCACTCTAAAAGAACACACTTTCGCATCTATATGGCACATCTATGTCTCAAGCTTCCACAAATGTCATATATATATATATATATATATATATATATATATATATATATATATATATATATATATATATATATATATATATATATAATACATTTTTTACTATTTAAACGTTTTTTTGTAAATGTTTGTAAAGTGGAGATTCAAACCAAAAAGAGTATCGATAATAAACTATGACGACGTTGAATATGCAATTGAATGCGAACCTGTCAACAATTTTCCATTTGTCAACAAAAATGAAATCTAAAAAAATATGGAAAGGTGCCCAAATGATTGGTCTATATGGCTTCAACATTTTAATTTTACATAATGCTTCATTTTCTTCATGACATTTGGAAACCACAAAGTGTAAATACGCATTGACAGAAAACGGTGACCGTCTTGAGAGATGGGGTGACTGGCCTAGGGCACAGTACACCCCCCTTCACCCTTGATATTTTGTTTGGTCTGATATATCGCTTGATCCCCTCCCCTCTGATACATTAATTGGTCCCCTAATACGTCAGATAGGGGACCATACTTCCCCCCTCCCCTGATATTTTGGTTGGTCTGATATCGCTTGGTCCCCCCCTGATACTTCATTTGGTCCCCCTGATACATTAATTGGTCCCCTAATACGTTAGTAAGGGGACCATACTTTCACCTGATACTCTGGTTTGACGCCCTAATACATTACTTGATTCCCTGATAACCGTTGGTCCCCTGATACTTTGGTTAGTCCCCTGATAAGTCCGTTGATTCGGTAATTTACAGTTACAGATATAAATAGGATGTCTGGTTATCTGAGGTAGCAAGCTAGACACTAAGGCATACCTTTATGAACCTTTATATTGTGATTTGTGACTGTGTGGTGTCATAGGGCGGGTGGGAGGTCGACACCCCCATGCCCCTCTTGAAGAAGGATCGACTCCAATTCTGAATTCCAGCCACTTCTATGAAATATGAAATGCAAGTTTTATTTTCCATAGAGTGTTGACACGGATTTTACTACTGTTAACGTCGTTGTTCAACGTTATCAGTCTGGATTTAACTTTGAGATTTGCATGTGGGACTAGTTTTTTTTTTTTTACAGGTCTACCCCCCATTCCCCCAAGAACCCACCCCTATACACCCTCCCCCATCCAACCTACGCATAAGGGAGCCGACGCGACATGTAATCCCAAGCAAACCACAGTTAGGTTTCCAAGACCAATCTACAAGAAGCCCCACCCACACACCCCCCACACCCTCTCCCACACCCCCACGCTCTCTCCCACACCCCCACGCCCTCTCCCACCTACCCCCACCCACCCACACCCTTGTGGAGCGCGCTGACACAAGAGGCGGGCCAGTCAGAGATTAAAGACTGGGCTGACAGGTGTGTGTGTGTGACTGGGGCTGGCGGCATATTATTTCCTACTTTGTCCATAGTTTCCCAGGTGTGTTGACGCCGGCTGACTGGATCCCGGGGTAAATACGGACGCAGTGAAGCGGTGTTGTGGAAGGGGGTGAGAGAACGTTAAGTCAAGGGAGAGAACGGCTGCAGGTGTTTAAGAACGCCTCACTAGGAGAACAATATGAAGCTATGTGCTAAAATGCGCCAACTTTCAACACATCTCCGTCATTCTTTACCCTCCTTCTTCCCATCTTCTCTTCCTCCACACACACACACACAACTCCCCTTCTCTGGCGTCTGTTCGGAGCACTGCAACGGTTAGATAGGTTCGACCCACTCACGTATGGAGACGAGGGCTTCCCCACTCAGCCACGCCAGAGAGGGCCAACCCTCTCAATCATGAGGGAGAGGGCTTCCCCTCTCAGCCATGGGGAGAGGGCTTCCCCTCTCAGCCATGGGGAGAGGGCTTCCCCTCTCAGCCATGGGGAGGGGGCTTCCCCTCTCAGCCATGGGGAGAGGGCTTCCCCTCTCAGCCATGAGGAGAGGGCTTCCCCTCTCAGCCATGGGGAGGGGGCTTCCCCTCTCAGCCATGGGGAGAGGGCTTCCCCTCTCAGCCATGGGGAGAGGGTTTCCCCTCTCAGCCATGGGGAGAGGGTTTCCCCTCTCAGCCATAGGGAGGGGGGGCCGTCCCCCACATATCCATGGGGAGAGGACTGCTTCCTTCATCGCCTAGGAAACAGTGAGGACATGTTAACGACCTCCCTGATCTTCCTGCCAGTTTGGAGATGACATTTGGCCTAAAATGGTTTCTGGAACAGGACTGGAGGCATACGAGGTCATTGGTAATTGATGATTGACCTAACCGGTTGCTGCCAAGTGACCTTTATCATAGAAAATAGACATGATCGAAGGCAATTGAATTATTAACTGGTTAGGAAATTGACCTTTAGCTATAAGAGGCCACAAAGCTGTCTTCTGCCCTAAGTAAAATAAATCAAGATGACCTTTGACCTGTCAGAGAGCCTTGGTGAGTATTCTTGGTCTTGGAAATCACTCTGGGGGTTTAATATGTAATCAGATACAAGACCTGGAGTTCAGTTGGTCCCAAACAATTAACTTTAAGTTATAAAAGCTTCAAAATATGTATTATTTTCCTCCGAATGTTAAATTTACAATCAAAATAATACATTATTTGTAACTACTTTGTAGGTCAAGAGTATGTCCTAAGAGTAATAATATTGACCTTTAAGTTGAGATAAAGGCTAAAACTCTCTCATGTTCTGTAAATGCTCTTAAGACAATAACGAAAAATAAAAACAACATTTGCAGCATTGCAAATATTGCATCTGAATGTAAAATTACGTAAACCGTTACATAAAAGCCCTGTAAACCAGAATTCGCATCAGGGTTTACCCATATAAACCTCACTGGCTCGTCAATCATCGAATGGGAATTACCTTCCCAAAACAGGTCAGTCCTGACAATGCGCTGAAGCCCAGTACGAGAGCAATGGCCATTGTGATGCACTAAATTGGGCTGTTAGCTTCCCCATTGGCTGACCCAAACTACCGGGGAAACGGTAAGGTCAAATTGGCTGAATATTTTTTAATATTTTCCTCTCCACCCCATTCGTTATTTTTGTGGTCGTTCGGTTTATTATCTATTTTTTATAATATTAGTAGACGGAGCAGTGTGAATAAATCTATGAAAATGATGAGAAATGACGATAATAAATGGAAAAATATATATATGGCATATTCTCTCTCTCTCTCTCTCTGAAAATTTGTGTGGGACTAGCCCTAAGCGTCTGACCTCGACTCTCTGACAGCTAGATAATTCTGAGTTATATATATATTATTTTATTTGTAATTATCTTTCTAAATGGATATATATTATTTCCTCGATATAAGCCTAACGTGTATGAATACACTCTGGCTTCCTGTCCCCGACAAACTAAATTACCATGGAGGCGACGATTGGAAGCTGATATATATATATATATATATATATATATATATATATATATATATATATATATATATATATATATATATATATATATATATATATATATATGACAATGTCAGACCTCGGAGGAAAATGAAACAGGAATTTCCTTAAGTACTTTCGTATATTAAATACATCTTCAGAAGGAATGAAGATGTATTCCTTCTGAAGATGTATTTAATATACGAAAGTACTTAAGGAAATTCCTGTTTCATTTTCCTCCGTGGTCTGACATTGTCACATTCTTAATCACGTGTTTATATTCGTGATATACATATATATATATATATATATATATATATATATATATATATATATATTAGTATATTTTGGTAGCAGTCTTTCCTGTAGACATATTTTATTAAATATGACCGAAAAAGTAAGATTAATAATTCTAACACGAATTTTCTCAATCTTTCGTACATTATGCTTCACTGTTGGAGGTAAATCAAAAATCACTTCTCCAAAATTCATTTTTATTTCTAGTCTGACGCGACACGGGCGCGTTTCGTAAAACTTATTACATTTTCAAAGACTTCACAAATACACAACTGATTAGAACTTGCGTTTCCCTGATTTTATATCTACATTTGAGTGAGGTGGGAAGGGTGATGTGGCATTACATTTGAGTAAGGTGGGAAGGATGATGTGGCATTAGAGGATATTAATAGGGTATTAAAAGTATCAACACAAGACAGAACACGAAACAATGGATATTGAATAGAAGTGTTTGTAGAAAGCCTATTGGTCCATATTTCTTGATGCTTCTATATTGGAGCGGAGTCTTGAGGTGGGTAGAATATAGTTGTGCAATAATTGGCTGTTGATTGCTGGTGTTGACTTCTTGATGTGTAGTGCCTCGCAAACGTCGAGCCGCCTGCTATCGCTGTATCTATCGATGATTTCTGTGTTGTTTACTAGGATTTCTCTGGCGATGGTTTGGTTATGGGAAGAGATTATATGTTCCTTAATGGAGCCCTGTTGTTTATGCATCGTTAAACGCCTAGAAAGAGATGTTGTTGTCTTGCCTATATACTGGGTTTTTTGGAGCTTACAGTCCCCAAGTGGGCATTTGAAGGCATAGACGACGTTAGTCTCTTTTAAAGCGTTCTGTTTCGTGTCTGGAGAGTTTCTCATGAGTAGGCTGGCCGTAAAACCAGAAAAACGGCCAGCCTACTCATGAGAAACTCTCCAGACACGAAACAGAACGCTTTAAAAGAGACTAACGTCGTCTATGCCTTCAAATGCCCACTTGGGGACTGTAAGCTCCAAAAAACCCAGTATATAGGCAAGACAACAACATCTCTTTCTAGGCGTTTAACGATGCATAAACAACAGGGCTCCATTAAGGAACATATAATCTCTTCCCATAACCAAACCATCGCCAGAGAAATCCTAGTAAACAACACAGAAATCATCGATAGATACAGCGATAGCAGGCGGCTCGACGTTTGCGAGGCACTACACATCAAGAAGTCAACACCAGCAATCAACAGCCAATTATTGCACAACTATATTCTACCCACCTCAAGACTCCGCTCCAATATAGAAGCATCAAGAAATATGGACCAATAGGCTTTCTACAAACACTTCTATTCAATATCCATTGTTTCGTGTTCTGTCTTGTGTTGATACTTTTAATACCCTATTAATATCCTCTAATGCCACATCATCCTTCCCACCTTACTCAAATGTAATGCCACATCACCCTTCCCACCTCACTCAAATGTAGATATAAAATCAGGGAAACGCAAGTTCTAATCAGTTGTGTATTTGTGAAGTCTTTGAAAATGTAATAAGTTTTACGAAACGCGCCCGTGTCGCGTCAGACTAGAAATAAAAATGAATTTTGGAGAAGTGATTTTTGATTTACCTCCAACAGTGAAGCATAATGTACGAAAGATTGAGAAAATTCGTGTTAGAATTATTAATCTTACTTTTTCGGTTATATTTAATAAAATATATATATATATATATATATATATATATATATATATATATATATATATATATATATATATATATATTTATATATATATATATATATATATATATATATATATATTTTATATATATATAATTTATATATATATAAATATATATATATTTACTAATACATCTTCAGAAGGATCCTTCTCTACATATACATGTACATATATATACATATACAAGTATACATATTTTTATATTGCTTAGCATATTTACAGAGCCATACATATATATACAGAGCCATACATATTTACACAAAGCCATACATATTTACACAGAGCCATACATATTTACACAGAGCCATACATATATACACAAAGCCATACATATTTTACACAACCATACATATTTATATACAGTTGTACATATAGATTATAGAGTATATACATGCATAGTATATACATACAGAGCTATATACATGCAGTAACGATGGCCCGTGTGGTTCCTCAGGTCGACGGTGGCGGCGCTGTTACTCAACAAACATCTGCACATCAACGGGATGACGCGCGGGAGCGTGAAGATCACAGACGACGCCCCCAGCGGCGGGCCCTTGACAGGTGTGGCTGGCCACGTCAAGCCTCCCCCGCCGCCATCACCGCCAGGGGCACCGCCCCCCACGCCAGGGGCACCGCCGGGGGCGGCCCCTGGTATCCACAGCAACGGGGTATCGGCGTTCGAGCCGCCCCCGCGGTCTGTGCCCGAGGCGTGTCTGGATCAGTCGGTTGGTACTCGTGTGGACTTGGCCCACAGTGATGACTCCACGCCCACGCCCTCGCCTGGCAGCACGCCCGTGGCGAGGCGTGGGCGGCTGGATGGCAAGAGGCGGTTCATGGGCGTGGGCGTGAGGAAGAGCTCGACGGGCGTGGGTCCAGACGCCATCATGAGTGTTACTACAGCAGGGGAGGCGAAGAAGAAGCAGGCGTCGCTACACAAGATGAAGAGGGAGAGGAAGGTAGGTGGTTAATGGTAGGGGGGGAGGGATGGTTAATGGTAGGGGGGGGTGGTTAATGGTTGGGGGGGTGGTTAATGGTAGGGGGGGGTTAATGGTTGGGGGGGTGGTTAATGGTAGGGGGTGGTTAATGGTAGGGGGGGTGGTTAATGGTAGGGGGGTGGTTAATGGTAGGGGGGGTTAATGGTAGGGGGGGGTGGTTAATGGTGTGGGGGGAGGGGTGGTTAATGGTGGGTGGAGGGGTGGTTAATGGTTGGGGGAGGGGTGGTTAATGGTTGGGGGAGGGGTGGTTAATGGTGGGGGGAGGGGTGGTTAATGGTTGGGGGAGGGATGGTTAATGGTGGGGGAGGGGTGGTTAATGGTGGGGGGTGGGGGGGGAGGGGTGGTTAATGGTGGGGGGGAGGGGTGGTTAATGGTGGGGGGAGGGGTGGTTAATGGTGGGGGGAGGGGTGGTTAATGGTTGGGGGAGGGGTGGTTAATGGTGTGGGGGGAGGGGTGGTTAATGGTTGGGGGAGGGGTGGTTAATGGTTGGGGGAGGGGTGGTTAATGGTGGGGAGGGGTGGTTAATGGTAGGGGGGGGTAGTTAATGGTGGGGGGGAGGGGTGGTTAATGGTGTGGGGGGAGGGGTGGTTAATGGTGTGGGGGGAGGGGTGGTTAATGGTTGGGGGAGGGGTGGTTAATGGTGTGGAGGGGTGGTTAATGGTGGGGGGGGAGAGGATAATATAGCCTGAATAACTGAGCATTATCCACCCATCAATCACCCCCTTATTTATAAATAAAATCTCTTAACTCGCCTCTTCACAACTGATAATCGAACACACACACACATTCCGAACAGCGCCTCGCTGACTGTTCGAATTGCACCTTTCTGATCGCCCTTATCCACGTACTGCAAATCCGAATAATCGCCAACAGAACCTAACTACCTAACTTTGGCCTAACTATTCGACACATTCTAGTATATAATGATATTAACATTTGAGAAAATACCTTTTTTTAATACCCAGCTCGTGAAAAATTGATGATTGTGGCTTTGAGGTCAATCATAGGATGGACAGTTTGGAGTGAGGGACAGTTTGGAGTGAGGGACAGTTTGGAGTGAGGGACAGTTTGGAGTGAGGGACAGTTTGGAGTGAGGGACAGTTTGGAGTGAGGGACAGTTTGGAGTGAGGAACAGTTTGGAGTGAAGAACAGTTTGGAGTGAGGGACAGTTTGGAGTGAGAGGAGTTTGGAGTGAAGGAACAGTTTGGAGTGAGGAACAGTTTGGAGTGAGAGGAGTTTGGAGTGAGGAACAGTTTGGAGTGAGGAACAGTTTGGAGTGAGGAACAGTTTGGAGTGAGACACGTACTCATCAAGGCCTCTCTCTAACAAGGAGGGCCCCTTGTTAAGCTCCCTGGTTAGGGTGCAGCTCATGGACCCGGCCCTAATGAGAGGGTCCGCTAATGAGAGCCGGATATGCAAAGCATGTCCGGCTCTGATCCGTAATACCGGCCCTCCGGTCTGTGTTTCCTGTAACCCGTCTCTTGACAGGGAGGCTGAACCGCTGTGCCTGTCTCACATCAGCCATGTTTAGCGTCTTGGAGACGTTTATATCCGTCTTACATACTGTTATGTGTAATATATATACATATATCCGGCTTAGCTATTGTTAATTACAAACAAAAAGATGGCCTATCGATTTTAATTTCCTCGGTGTATACATGATACAAGCTAGCATGTGTATCCGTCTTACACATTGTTATATGTAAGATATATACATATATCCGGCTTAGCTATTGTTAATTACAAACAAAAAGATGGCCTATCGATTTTAATTTCCTCGGTGTATACATGATACAAGATAGCGTGTGATTAGGTCAAGACAAGGGTGATTAAAGGAGTCTAATCACCTTAATTAGGTTTTTAGGTGGAGTCAGGAAGGAGACGCAGTAAAACACACAGGTCTATTACCCAGTTTTATTTTTCTTCTTCCACGCGAATGAATATCCGGTGAATGAAGACTTCATTCATTCCCGCTTGAGTGACTCTTTTGCGCGACTTTCCCACTCGGTAGTCGACCATCTCGCCTCTTAATTGATGAGTGTTACTCATACGTCATGAATAAGAAAATATTATCTCAATCTTGCATTCTATTCAACATTTGATTGACTATATGTCTCTCTCTCTCTCTCTCTCTCTCTCTCTCTCTCTCTCTCTCTCTCTCTCTCTCTCTCTCTCTCTCTCTCTCTCTCTCTCTCTCTCTCTCTCTCTCTCTCTCTCTCTCTCTCTCTCTCTCCGTTTATCGCCTCTTCTGTCTCTCTCCCATTCTTCACTATTCCCTTCTTGCCTACTTCCCTCCCTCACAACCCCCCCCCCCCCTTCCCCTTCCCTTCCATCCCACCCACACGCCCTCCCACACACACTCTCCCACGCACTCATGAGGCACTCTGAACTCGTCAGACATGCAGCAGCTGTTGACGTGAAATCGATGAAAGAACACAACCATTGGTCAACACCCTCCCCCCCCCCAAGGCGAAGGTAGATGTGGCGTGGGAGAGAAGAGGCCAGTGGGAGGGGAGGTCATCCGTGGGGGAGGAAGTGGAAGGGATAAGATGGGAGATAGAAATGAAGAGGAAGTGAAGATTGGATGGGGAGAGAGAGAAAGAGAGAGAGGGAGAGAGAGAGAGAGAGAGAGAGAGAGAGAGAGAGAGAGAGAGAGAGAGAGAGAGAGAGAGAGAGAGAGAGAGAGAGAGAGAGAGAGAGTGATAACCCCCTTAAACTTCGTCTTCCTTCGAAGAGCTGAGAGTAAAGAGCCAATCACTTGAACTCTTCAATATAACGTCCTAATAAGTCCAATATTACGACATAATGAGTCCAATATGACGTCCTATTGAGTCCACTCTTACCTCCTAATAAGTCCAATATGACGTCCTAATGAGTCCAATATTACGACATAATGAGTCCAATATAAGCCAATGAGTCAGTGTTTCATAGTTCACACCATCTCCAAAAATCTCTAAAACTTATGAAGCGCGACTTCTGCTGTTGTTGTTGTTGTTAAAGATTCGCTACTTGGAACAAACAGTTTCAAGTAGCACGGGCTATGGTGAGCCCGTGCTACTTGCTAGCAGTGACTTCTGCTAATTCACTGATCATTACCTCCTGTAACCTCTCCAGCACGAACACCTGTAGTTACAGGTACAGGTGCGCTGGGGAGATTGGGGGGGGGAGGGGTGCTGGTTAGTAGGTCTCCACTAACCACCAGAATGATTGTAACCGAATCATCATCCAACACACAAGTCTTAGCTGTTCACCATTCGCTACCTGACCGGCGCCCACCGTCTCCTGGTCCTACACCGAGCTACACGTTCCTACACGTTCGACACCCCCTTGTGGGGGTGGGGGGATGTTAGGGCGGGAGCAGTCCACCGCCACACTTGCAATCCCCGAGCCTCGTGTCAGGCGGGATAGACGCATTGCGACTCTCCTGTGTTTTGTGTGTGTGAGAGGGAGGGAGGGAGGGAGGGAGACGGGGATAGGGGGGAGAGAGAAAGAGGGAGAGTAAGAGAGAGGGAGTGAGAGAGATGTGCTTTACCCAAAGGCATTTTGTTCACCTCGAAAGACATGGTTCTTCGCTAAACTGGACACATACGACAAGAAAAAACACCTCAGTCAAGGGACATCCAAAGCATCTAAGCATCCTCTAAGAACAATTAGTAATCAGACTCAAAGCAAGAGTGACAATCATCCTGAAAATCAGGACATTCTACACTGAGGAAGGACCGAGCCGTAAGCAAGAACAGTCCCCCCTGGTCTACACTGACCAGAGGACAGTGTAGGTTGGACACTAAAGAGCAGGGCGTTGTTCCATCAAGTGCCCATGACTGTAGCCCATCTGGCCAAATACGCAGGGTAATCAGAGCCGTTTCCCCACCGGCCTATTTCAGTAGTAAGATTCTGAAGGGCATGGGGGATAGGTCACTTTCCGGAGTAAGCAGTTTGTTCGCCGTAGTACCAGGCTGTCGAACAGACCCAAGAGTGAAAATTGCGGTGTGAACAGGGGTAGAACTCAGATACCAAAAAGAATCTGGTTATGAAAGATGAGACGAGCACGAATAGCAGCCGCCTTAAGCAGAGATAAGGTGATTCCGGGGTAGATAGCACCAAGATGGCTCTGTGCCCAAGCTAATTCCCACAGAGGAACATGCTTCCTAGATGCTTCCTAGTAAGAGGTGAGTACCAAAGTCCAAGGGCGAAATATTGTAGGCAAGATAGAGATAACAACTCTAGCTAACAGGAGAGTAGCGCGAACCTCGCTCATTGGCGACTAATATTGGATAAAATGATTCGCCCGGATGTCATGAAGAAGTGTTATATCTGATCCATATTCACTCGCAATCTTACACACCCTCCAGATATTGGGGAAGGTTAGGTTAGGTTATTGAGGAATATTGATATTGAGGAAGAGGAATATTGACAGGAGTAGTGGAGGCAAAGGCTCAACTCTCGCGTGTATTTGTACAGCTGGCCTCCAAGGGCCGCCGCACCAACATACTGGCCCTCCCAAATAAAATAAAACACTCAAACGTTTGCCAACAGCGATTTTTTCCCAGGCTGGACGGTTGCTACAGACAACATGGGCGCCGTCAGAACTCCACCAAGGTATACACTTGTGTCTGCCACAGGAGACGCAGCATGATATAGTGAAGGGAACCCTGGAAACACAAACCGAAACTGTCTCTATTTTCCGCTTGTTACAACTTGTAATAAAGTTGTTACATCTTGGCTTAACCAAACCTCCAATACTCGCGCGAACAATTTCCCCCTATGACCCTCTAGCTAGATTGATTCAGTTGGCCGTCACCTCCGTCTCTCCACCAAAGGAGCATGTTGTGCTCCAGGAGCTGCAGTCACTCCATGTCCTCAGCGTCGAGTGTTGAACACTTACTATAGGTGATGAAACCGGGCAACATACGGGTCCCCAACTACAATGAACACATGGTGGCTGAACACGCAGGATAGCGTGGGTCCTGCCTCTCCCCCTGGCGGATACCCGAAGAAACTCACCATCACAGCCACACGGAAACCAAGGCTCTAGTCAACCCGTTCTCGCACTTTCGTATAGTCAATATTGACTTATTAAATACGTGCATATGTGACATACTAGTCTACCTTGAAAAGCTTCATAGAAAACACCGACCTTACCTAACCTTCTTAGTATGTTAAGATAAGCATTTTATTGCTTCGTAATTGCAATTATTACTTAACCTATTATAGGTATAGGTTATTATAGGTATACCTTGAGGTTACCTTGAGGTGCAGGCGATGAGTCACAATAACGTGGCTGAAGTATGTTGACCAGACCACACACTAGAAATTGAAGGGACGACGACGTTTCGGTCCGTCCTGGACCATTCTCAAGTCGATATGAGAATGGTCCAGGACGGACCGAAACGTCGTCGTCCCTTCAATTTCTAGTGTGTGGTCTGGTCAACTTACCTTGAGGTGCTTCCGGGGCTTAGCGTCCCCGCGGCCCGGTCGTCGACCTGGCCTCCTGGTTGCCGGACTGATCAACCAGGCTGTTGGACGCGGCTGCTCGCAGCCTGACGTATGAGTCACAGCCTGGTTGATCAGGTATCCTTTGGAGGTGCTTATCCAGTTCTCTCTTGAACACTGTGAGGGGTCGGCCAGTTATGCCCCTTATGTGTAGTGGAAGCGTGTTGAACAGTCTCGGACCTCTGATGTTGATAGAGGTCTCTCTCAGAGTACCAGTTGCACCTCTGTTTTTCAACGGGGGTATTCTGCACATCCTGCCATGTCTTCTGGTCTCATGTGATATTATTTCTGTGTGCAGGTTTGGGACCAGCCCCTCTAATATTTTCCACGTGTAAATTATTATGTACCTCTCCCGCTTGCGCTCAAGGGAGTACAGTTTTAGGCTCTTTAGTCGGTCCCAATAGTTTAGATGTTTCACTGAGTGGATTCTAGCAGTAGAGGATCTCTGCACGCTCTCCAGGTCAGCAATTTCTCCAGCTTTGAAAGGGGCTGTCATTGTGCAGCAGTACTCCACTCTAGAGAGCACAAGCGTTTTGAAAAGTATCATCATTGGTATAGCATCTCTAGTGTGAAAAGTTCTTGTTATCCAACCTGTCATTTTTCTTGCAGTTGTGACGGCTACTTTATTGTGTTCTTTAAAGGTAAGGTCTTCCGACATGAGTACACCCAGATCCTTTACATTGCCTTTTCGTTCTATGTTATGATTTGCCTGAGTTTTGTACGTGGTTTCCGTTTTTAGGTATAGGTATATGTAACCTATTATAGGTATAAGTTAAGTAATCATTGTAATTAAGAAGCAATAAGATGCTTATCTTAACATACTAAGAAGGTTAGGTAAGGTCGGTGTTTTCTATGAAGCTTTTCAAGGTAAACTAGTATGTTTAGTATGTCACATATGCACGTATTTAATAAGTCAATATTGACTATAAGAAAGTGCGAGAACGGGTTGCTCTAGTCCGAGGCAATCGTTTGCTTGCACTATACAACATGAACTTTGTAACCACAGAGTGCTTGTTCATGGACCAACAGTCATTACTTTCACCGTATCCACCAGAAAGATAGTACAGATATCCGTATCCACCAGAAAGATAGTACATATTAAGACTATAAGGAGTAAGTGTACAAAACAGAAGTATATATATTTTGTATTAATGGTTGTGTAGAGTGGCAGATAATGGAGCACATTATTATAAGCGATAACCTCTCATAGGCCTACCATAGGCATTGGGTTGGGTATGTTAGGCCTAAGTTTGTTTATATGGGTCTGGGAAAGGTGAGGGTTGGTTGGTGATTGGCTGTTACAGTCTTTACTGTCCCACTCTTTCCCCTCCCTTCCCACAGACTTTACCCCCTTTCTGTGTCTTCTCTGCCTCTCACCCTCCCTGCCTCTCACCCTCCCTGCCTCTCACCCACCCTGTCTCTCACCCTCCCTGCCTCTCACCCTCCCTGCCTCTCACCCTCCCTGCCTCTCACCCTCCCTGCCTCTCACCCTCCCTGCCTCTCACCCTCCCTGCCTCTCACCCTCCCTGCCTCTCACCCCTCCCTGCCTCTCACCCTCCCTGCCTCTCACCCTCCCTGCCTCTCACCCTCCCTGCCTCTCACCCTCCCTGCCTCTCACCCTCCCTGCCTCTCACCCCTCCCTGCCTCTCACCCTCCCTGCCTCTCACCCTCCCTGTCTCTCACCCTCCCTGCTTCTCACCCTCCCTGCCTCTCACCCGCCCTGTCTCTCACCCTCCCTGCCTCTCACCCCTCCCTGCCTCTCACCCACCCTGTCTCTCACCCACCCTGCCTCTCACCCACCCTGCCTCTCACCCACCCTGCCTCTCACCCACCCTGCCTCTCACCCTCCCTGCCTCTCACCCTCCCTGCCTCTCACCAACCCTGCCTCTCACCCACCCTGCCTCTCACCCACCCTGCCTCTCACCCACCCTGCCTCTCACCCTCCCTGCCTCTCACCCTCCCTGTCTCTCACCCACCCTGCCTCTCACCCACCCTGCCTCTCACCCTCCCTGCCTCTCACCCTCCCTGCCTCTCACCCTCCCTGCCTCTCACCCTCCCTGTCTCTCACCCTCCCTGCTTCTCACCCTCCCTGCCTCTCACCCTCCCTGCCTCTCACCCTCCCTGCCTCTCACCCTCCCTGCTTCTCACCCTCCCTGCCTCTCACCCTCCCTGCCTCTCACCCTCCCTGCCTCTCACCCTCCCTGCCTCTCACCCTCCCTGCCTCTCACCCTCCCTGTCTCTCACCCTCCCTGCTTCTCACCCTCCCTGCCTCTCACCCTCCCTGCCTCTCACCCTCCCTGCCTCTCACCCTCCCTGCCTCTCACCCTCCCTGCCTCTCACCCTCCCTGCCTCTCACCCTCCCTGCCTCTCACCCTCCCTGCTTCTCACCCTCCCTGCCTCTCACCCTCCCTGCCTCTCACCCTCCCTGCCTCTCACCCTCCCTGCCTCTCACCCTCCCTGCCTCTCACCCTCCCTGCCTCTCACCCTCCCTGCCTCTCACCCTCCCTGCCTCTCACCCTCCCTGCCTCTCACCCTCCCTGCCTCTCACCCTCCCTGCCTCTCACCCTCCCTGCCTCTCACCCTCCCTGCTTCTCTCCTATCATCTAACTCTCCCTGACACTCCGGCAGGCGGCCAAGACCCTGGGGATCATAGTATCAGTGTTCCTACTGTGTTGGCTACCCTTCTTCACTTGGTACCTGGTCTCGGCGCTCTGCGGTCAGGCCTGCGCTGTCCCCAACGCCATCGTCACCATCCTCTTCTGGATAGGTGAGTCCTTCTACACACACACACAGCAAAGTGTTATACGACCAAGAGTGCTGGGAAGACGGGACACCACGAGCGTAGCTCTCATCCTGTAACTATACTTAGGTAACTATACTTAAGTAATTACAAACCCACACATGTACAATATAGTAAGAGGATTGAAGTAGATATAGAAGTAGATATAGAAGTAAGGCTCACATTAAAGACCAGCTTGAGAGGACATGTTTGGAAACTGACAACAATGGTAAGTCTTAGAGATGCCAGAAAGAACAGTTTCAGTCTGTGTTGTAAATATGTGCAACGGACTAAATAAGGTCCGTCCTGGACCATTCTCAAGTCGATTGTGACTTGAGAAATGGTCCACGACGGACCGAAATGTCGTCGTCCCTTCACCTTCTAGTGTGTGGTCTGGTCATCAGTTGTTCAAGCCAATTTGACACACAACTTTAAATGTAATTAGCATTTCATATTAATCAAAATAGCATATTTCTCGACACACACATATTGCACATATTTTGTGAATGTGTTGCATCGACCTCCACATTCTTCTGGCTCCCCATGACAACTGCCTGTCATGCGCATGACAGCTCTGTCATGCAACAACGACGTCAGCACGGTGGTAACCTCGTATTTAATTCATGACAACTTTGTCGAGGTATCTGCTACCTGCCGTCATGACCGATACAAGCATGACAGCCTAACTGCATGCAGTAAAAATAACTTGCCTCGTGTCAGTGTCATGTTGTCTGAGCAAACGTAAACCCCATCTCGTTCCCCAGTTATTCCTATTAAGGTCCATGTCAGTCACATCCCCAGTATCAATCCTATACAAATCCGTCCATATCAACCCCCCTATGACCGTCAACCTTCCTCCTGCAGGGTACTTCAACTCTACGCTCAATCCCATCATCTACGCCTACTTCAATCGCGACTTTAGGAAGGCCTTCCGTAAGACCCTGGCTCACTATGGCTTCAGCTGCGTCACCCTGCGGAGGACTTCGCGTCTGTGTTGCGGACGCGGGAGGAGACTTTTACAGTGTTGTGCGGGGTTCACTGGGTCGCACGACACGCCGTCTTCTGAAGTCCCGCCTCGCTCGGCTTTCAGCTCTGAATACTGCCACATTGAGATGACCACAGTCGACAAGGTGGCTAAAATTGGAGCGGTTGACTATTAAGGGTGTGTACATTTGTATGCTTTGGTTCGGCTCCTGTGTGTGTGGGTGTGTGTGTGTGTGTGTGTGTGTGTGTGGGTGTGTGTGTGTGTGTACTCACCTGGTTGTGTTTGCCGGGGTTGAGCTCTGGCTCTTTGGTCCCGCCTCTCAACCATCAATCAACAGGTGAGGGTGTGTGTGTGTTGGGATGTGATCAAAATCAAAAAAATTTGAAGTTAGATATTTTAGCGGTTAGAAACAATGTTTTATACAAGTCTAAATACTATAGAATATATATATATATATAAACAGGGCGACCTGATTAACGTATGTGCATAGCTCACAGAGGTTAGATATCTAAGACAAGATATAGTTTAATAGTTATTTCTAGTCTAATGGGTGTTTTTGACCAAATGTTTATAGATCTGTAACGATAGTTTCTACGACCCCTTAAGAAGGGGGTGCCCAGTACCTGTGTTTAATGCCCTTGAGACCCCTTAGCCCCGCCCCTAAACAATAAAGGAGACGAGGTGGTTGGCTGCGAGAGTTAATGGGCGGAGCTAATGAGGTCCATCCAACACTCCCAGCCAATCACCGATATTGGTGGGCGGGGCGTAGATTTTTCAAGCGCGCGGTGTAGGAAGTTGTTGAAACAAGTGATAAACCGTTATTAAGTGTTTAGATTCGCTGTGATTTTTTTTTTAGCAATAGTTTGACTGGCGTTGTGTTACGATGACGGCAACACTGGTTCATAGTGACGGCAACACCGTAATCACGTGACCATAACGCCAGCCAATCACCTGTAGCGTATAGTTGGTATCTCTTAGTATGGTATCAAACCCCCTTATACATTCGATGCTTTAAATCTTCGTATTCCAGGAACGAACTAATTCAGATATTCACAGACGAACATCTGTGAACTAATCACAGATTTTAACGAATATAAGTCACATAATTACCTATAATATATAAGAACATCGTTCAAAACGGTTTAATTTATCATTCTCAATGATTTAAACACATTTGGAGTCAACGATTAAAAATTTCGTACATAAGAATATATGTTATCGTACACGAATATATCAATTATCGTACACAAACGTTTGAATTATCGTATTCAAATCGTGTCCCGCGATTGCAATTAATATAAAAATATATTAAGACAATATATCGGTAATAAAAGCAGAATATGCATGAGGCCTTGTCCCAGGAATCTGGAAATCCAGCCACTGTGTGCTGGAATTCCCACCTGGAATGTCAGGAATTTATAAAGAATATAAATGAAATTATTGTACCTTGGCATTCATGACGTCACGGCGGTGTTGCCACATGTCGATGCCATGATTTATGACATACTTGGAATAACAGGCTGTATCATACAACTGATGTATCATTGTATTTCGTTGTATCTTTATGATAATTAACGTATTATTCTTAAACATTTTATAGTAATTTAATGAAGTTATTTAACATAATTATTAGAATGAACATTGTTACGTTTGACAGAAAACGGTTTACGGTTTTTTGTTTTACTTTTTTTTACATTATTTACGTAAACAATTTATCTTTTACGATTTACGTTCTTGACAACCTCGTTATAGTGATTACATTATGTGCTTCTCTGGCATGTTGGATCAGCTGGTGTCATGTTGTGTCAAGTGGAGGGATATGTTGTCAGCTGGTGTCATGTTGTGTCAAGTGGAGGGGTATGTTGTCAGCTGGTGTCATGTTGTGTCAAGTGGAGGGATATGTTGTCAGCTGGTGTCATGTTGTGTCAAGTGGAGGGAAGTTGTCAACTGGTGTCATATAGTGTCAAGTGGAGGGAAGTTGTCAACTGGTGTCATATAGTGTCAAGTGGAGGGAAGTTGTCAACTGGTGTCATATAGTGTCAGGTGGGCCTGTATGTATACTAATCTATACATATTGGCCCTAATTTCCAAATATAACTTGGAATAGTCAATTTACCTGTTCTTCTATAATGTAAGTTCATAGTTTTCATCAGAAATATGTTTGAACTTAAGTAAACATTTTGTTCAATACATTGATATGTATATTTTGTTCAGTCGAAACTAAGTTTCATAGACATTATATATATATTTATATATATATATATATATATATATATATATATATATATATATATATATATATATATATATATATATATATGTATATCACGAAAATAAACACGTGATTAAGAATGTGACAATGTCAGACCACGGAGGAAAATGAAACAGGAATTTCCTTAAGTACTTTCGTATATTAAATACATCTTCAGAAGGAAACATTCCTTCTGAAGATGTATTTAATATACGAAAGTACTTAAGGAAATTCCTGTTTCATTTTCCTCCGTGGTCTGACATTGTCATATATATATATATATATATATATATATATATATATATATATATATATATATATATATATATATATATATATATATATATAACGTAATCAGTATATTATATAGGACCTCCATGGGGTGTTCTAATGACAAACTGTGTTTTGACATTGGACTTAAGGCCTATAGCAACCTCTGGAGGGTTATTAAGTCCTATTAATCTCTGAAGGGTTATTAAGGCCACCACAACACCTTACTGACCCACCAGCAAGTATAATTTAGTCCTGAACATAAGTATACTTATAGGATATACACACACCAACATAATACACCTCTGTGTGTGTATATATATATATATATGAAATAGTCTGCCTAACACAATATACAACCAAGATAAATGAAAGACCACTAGTCGGCAACTCAGGCGTTATATTTAAAGCCGGTGTTATTAACGGAGTTTCCCGCCTTGGTATAAATAAGGTTTTGGCGGGTAAAATCTTGAATTCAAAACACAAATTACCTCGTCAATTATGCTTTTATTAATAGATGTTTGATTTTTTTTTATCGATCCCTGAAGCGTAAGGTGAATACGTATATATATATCCCTAGTCTTCCTCGACGTTTGTGATTGGTGGATGTACTGTGACGTCAGCTGCAATGTCAACGGTTTTCTATGACGTCATAAGTTGAGTGTGACGTAATAAGCATCTTTTCTTTGTCGTATGTGAACTTGTTTAATGTATACATACTCATGTATAGAAATACAGACTATACATTCAGGAACGGGGTAAACATACATAGATATATACATATATTACATTACTACATGTATACACAGACTTCTAAATGCCAACATTTAGATTAAGAAATACATACCTGGATATATATATATATATATATATATATATATATATATATATATATATATATATATATATGTATATATATATATATATATATATATATATATATATATATATAGATAGATACATTTATACATACACGCATATTTGCACACATATACACTGAAGCCTGTTATACACGGTCGGGAATTCATACACTCGCCGAATACAAAAGTAGATTGACAAAAAAGTATAAGTAAATATGGATGGAATGAAAGGACAAAGCTGGATACAGCTTTGTCCTGGACACAGGAGAGAGGACACAGCTGGCCCTGGACACAGGAGAGAGGACACAGCTGGCCCTGAACACAGGAGAGAAGACACAGCTGGCCCTGGACACAGGAGAGAAGACACAGCTGGCCCTGGACACAGGAGAGAGGACACAGCTGAACCCTAGAAACACGAGAGAGGACACAGCTGAACCTAGACACACGAGACAGGACACATCTGAACCTAGACACACGAGACAGGACACAGCTGAACCCTAGACACACGAGACAGGACACAGCTGAACCTAGACACACGAGACAGGACACAGCTGAACCTAGACACACGAGACAGGACACAGCTGAACCTAGACACACGAGACAGGACACAGCTGAACCCTAGACACACGAGACAGGACACAGCTGAACCCTAGACACACGAGACAGGACACAGCTGAACCTAGACACACGAGACAGGACACAGCTGAACCCTAGACACACGAGACAGGACACAGCTGAACCTAGACACACGAGACAGGACACAGCTGAACCTAGACACACGAGACAGGACACAGCTGAACCTAGAAACACGAGAGAGGACACAGCTGAACCTAGACACACGAGACAGGACACATCTGAACCCTAGACACACGAGACAGGACACATCTGGACCCTGGATACATGACAGGACACATAAATGATCCTTAAACGTTTTGAAATCACACACGATATAAAAACACACACACATACACACAAAAAACACACACACACACACACACACACACAATCGGCCTCAATGTCTGTCTGTGTACCAGTCACTTGTAAATATACAATACCTCTGTAAATTGTAAATAGTAAACTAATCACTATTGCGCACGGTGTACCTTCGCAGTGTAAATATGTGTGTGTAAACTTTCCTCTAATTGACATTTTAGATTTAGACATAGATAAATAATAATGTTTTTTTTTAGTCAGCAACACACTTGTAATAACTTTTATTTTCTCTGGTCTCCTAGATTATTGCCCTTTAAGTGTTCAGATGTATTCATACAGTACACAAACGTATATTGTATATACAGTATGTTGTATTTTATGTATGAGCCGTGTATCTGTGGTTATACACGCCAGCCCGTGTATGTTAAAAATGGAGAAATACTTTGGCGTGTGTGTGTGTGTGTGTGTGTGTGTGTGTGTGTGTGTGTGTGTGTGTGTGTGTGTGTGTTTATCCTTAGGTGAACTTTTAAATTCTACACAACTGAAAATCATTCATTGTCATAATTATTAACGTTTAAACCTGTAAATAAGAAGGTATCAGCACGAATCATTACGGAATATACAATAACAAAAAATTAGCTTTTCCATATTCCAATGAGACACATTTAGGATTAAATTAGATAGAAAATGGTCTATTATGTCAGCCGCATAGGCCTACAGATAGGCCGTGAAGCGTGAATGCGATAAATGGAAAAAATATGAGTGAGAGATGGACTTTAAATATAGGTAAACACAGCATCACGCTCTCCACGTGGCGAGGGCAGAGTAACGGCAGCTAACCGACGTAAACAAAGGTGAGTAACGCAGTGATGAATGGAACACCGTAGTGAATGAGAGACGCGTAAACACGCTGCAGTCTTATGAATGAGCGAGTACAAGAGAGAGAGAGAGAGAGAGAGAGAGAGTACACACAGCTCGTGGGTGTACAATGATATTGTATAATGTATTTGTCGATGTAAAATGAGGATTAATAAATGTATATTTGTAACAATGATTCTTATTTTCAGACTTTCCCACATTGACAACTTTTAGGAGTATTATGGTTATTTGTTTGTTTCTTATTGTAAAGGGAATTTTTCTGGTGTTATATATAAGTACCATTCATATGCCAATATAGGTACCATACAAATGCCTTTATAAGTAGCATACATATGCCCAAAAAGGTACCATACTTATGCCCTTATAAGAACAATACATATGTTCTTATAAGTATCATACATATACCCTGATAACTACCATACATATGCCCTTATAAGTACCATAAATGCCCATATAAGTACCATTCATATGCCAATATAGGTACCATACAAATGCCTTTATAAGTAGCATACATATGCCCATATACGCACCATGCATAGTAGTCTCTAAATACATGAGGAATATTGATATAATGTTATTTTGATTATCCATTTATTATTTAGCTCATTTTGATTATTATTACATTTTTTAAAACTCATTTTCCTTAGTAATTTGTTGAGAAAACACGATGATAGGTTTGATATTTGAGGTGGCTGTATCTCAGTAAATATGGCTGTATAGGCGTTAATATTTAAAATTAGCAAAGAAAGACTTTACAGAAAGAAAGGAAAATTGCTGTGGTAAATACAATGGTACCATTTTCAAAACGATTCTATGGCTGGTTTTGATTTTGAGTTTTGTGAAAAATGACGATTTCGCTGGGGCTCGGATTCTTTGCAGGCGGCGGGCTGTATGTACCCCATCTTTGTCTTCGTCCGCTGGTCAAGTTTTTATTACTTGATTTAATCATTGTCTATCTTCTATATCTATAAAATACGGATGACTGTCTGTGTAAGGTAAAAGGTACGTAAGTACCATAGAGGTACGTAAGTGATAAAAGTAATTGCGAAACTCCAGTTATCTAATACTTATCATAAATTGTATAAAACCTTATACAAGCCAAGGGATTTGTAGATCAGTGTTTAAAAGGGAATTCGGAAGTAAAAATAATACAGCTGATGCCATCTGTCGGCAGAAGAGAACACTATCAACTGGCTGGTCAACAGTGGCTATAAGATACAGCTTACGCCATCTGTTGACATCAAATTACACTTATAACAAATTACCCTACAAAATACAACTAACGCCATCTAGTTTTTTTCCAACGCACTATAAATAGCCAAACAGCAACCCATAAGGTGGGTTGTTGTGCTCGGGTAGGAGGTTCCAAGCTCCGCCCACAGATGGTATGGGGTGCATAATAAATGGCATATCATTGGTAGATATTCTTTGTTGGCATTCCCCGCAACAGCCAATCACAGGAAGGTATTTGCTGGAAACTCTGCCTTCAACAAAGTTTATTCCTAATGAACTCTAACAATAAATTTGTTTAATAAACGAGTATTTAGGGTCAAGCTACAGATGAACATTATAGGATAACGGTGTTTTAGCTTGCAGCTTCGTTAGACAGAATCCCTGGACTTAATTTTAAAAATAACTAGAAAACGTATTTTATTGCTAACTTTTCGAAAAATTTTCCGTTTCTGCCCGAAACGCTGCGCGTACTAGTGGCTTTACAAGATTGTAAATACTATACTATGTACTCTCACAAACCCAATGTACCTTCTTGTATATAAATAAATAAATAAGAAATAAATCCCACCCTAGAAACATAGAGGTACGTAAGTACATAAGTACCAAACACATACCCATAAAGGTACCATACTCAATCCCATATAAGTGTCATACATATGCCCATATAAGAACAATACATATGCCCATTGAGGTACCATACAAAAGCTCTTATAAGTAACATACATAGCCCAAAAAGGTACCATACTTATGCCCTTATAAGAACAATACATATGTTCTTATAAGTATCATACATATACCCTTATAACTACCATACATATGCCCTTATAAGTACCATAAATGCCCATTTGAGTGCCATTCATATGCCAATATAGGTACCATACAAATGCCTTTATAAGTAGCATACATATGCCCATATACGCACCATGCATAGTAGTCTCTAAATACATGAGGAATATTGATATAATGTTATTTTGATTATCCATTTATTATTTAGCTCATTTTGATTATTATTACATTTTTTAAAACTCATTTTCCTTAGTAATTTGTTGAGAAAACACGATGATAGGTTTGATATTTGAGGTGGCTGTATCTCAGTAAATATGGCTGTATAGGCGTTAATATTTAAAATTAGCAAAGAAAGACTTTATAGAAAGAAAGGTAAATTGCTGTGGTAAATACAATGGTACCATTTTCAAAACGATTCTATGGCTGGTTTTGATTTTGAGTTTTGTGAAAAATGACGATTTCGCCAGGGCTCGGATTCTTTGCAGGCGGCGGGCTGTATGTACCCCATCTTTGTCTTCGTCCGCTGGTCAAGTTTTTATTACTTGATTTAATCATTGTCTATCTTCTATATCTATATAATACGGATGACTGTCTGTGTAAGGTAAAAGGTACGTAAGTACCATAGAGGTACGCAAGTACATAAGTACCATAGAGGTACATAAGTACCAAACACATACCCATAAAGGTACCATACTCAATCTCATATAAGTGTCATACATATGCCCATATAAGAACAATACATATGCCCATTGAGGTACCATACAAAAGCTCTTATATGTAACATACATATGCCCAAAAAGGTACCATACTTTTGCCCTTATAAGAACAATACATATGTTCTTATAAGTATCATACATATACCCTTATAACTACCATACATATGCCCTTATAAGTACCATAAATGCCCATATAAGTACCATTCATATGCCAATATAGGTACCATACAAATGCCTTTATAGTAGCATACATATGCCCATATACGTACCATGCATAGTAGTCTCTAAATACATGAGGAATATTGATATAATGTTATTTTGATTATCCATTTATTATTTAGCTCATTTTGATTATTATTACATTTTTTAAAACTCATTTTCCTTAGTAATTTATTCAGAAAACACGATGATAGGTTTGATATTTGAGGTGGCTGTATCTCAGTAAATATGGCTGTATAGGCGTTAATATTTAAAATTAGCAAAGAAAGACTTTACAGAAAGAAGGGTAAATTGCTGTGGTAAACACAATGGTACCATTTCCAAAACGATTCTATGGCTGGTTTTGATTTTGAGTTTTGTGAAAAATGACGATTTCGCCAGGGCTGCCCTACAAAATACAACTAACGCCATCTCGTTTTTTTCCAACGCACTATAAATAGCCAAACAGCAACCCATAAGGTGGGTTGTTGTGCTCGGGTAGGAGGTTCCAAGCTCCGCCCACAGATGGTATGGGGTGCATAATAAATGGCATATCATTGGTAGATATTCTTTGTTGGCATTCCCCGCAACAGCCAATCACAGGAAGGTATTTGCTGGAAACTCTGCCTTCAACAAAGTTTATTCCTAATGAACTCTAACAATAAATTTGTTTAATAAACGAGTATTTAGGGTCAAGCTACAGATGAACATTATAGGATAACGGTGTTTTAGCTTGCAGCTTCGTTAGACAGAATCCCTGGACTTAATTTTAAAAATAACTAGAAAACGTATTTTATTGCTAACTTTTCGAAAAAATTTCCGTTTCTGCCCGAAACGCTGCGCGTACTAGTGGCTTTACAAGATTGTAAATACTATACTATGTACTCTCACAAACCCAATGTACCTTCTTGTATATAAATAAATAAATAAGAAATAAATCCCACCCTAGAAACATAGAGGTACGTAAGTACATAAGTACCAAACACATACCCATAAAGGTACCATACTCAATCCCATATAAGTGTCATACATATGCCCATATAAGAACAATACATATGCCCATTGAGGTACCATACAAAAGCTCTTATAAGTAACATACATATGCCCAAAAAGGTACCATACTTATGCCCTTATAAGAACAATACATATGTTCTTATAAGTATCATACATATACCCTTATAACTACCATACATATGCCCTTATAAGTACCATAAATGCCCATTTGAGTGCCATTCATATGCCAATATAGGTACCATACAAATGCCTTTATAAGTAGCATACATATGCCCATATACGCACCATGCATAGTAGTCTCTAAATACATGAGGAATATTGATATAATGTTATTTTGATTATCCATTTATTATTTAGCTCATTTTGATTATTATTACATTTTTTAAAACTCATTTTCTTTAGTAATTTGTTGAGAAAACACGATGATAGGTTTGATATTTGAGGTGGCTGTATCTCAGTAAATATGGCTGTATAGGCGTTAATATTTAAAATTAGCAAAGAAAGACTTTATAGAAAGATAGGTAAATTGCTGTGGTAAGCACAATGGTACCATTTTCAAAACGATTCTATGGCTGGTTTTGATTTTGAGTTTTGTGAAAAATGACGATTTCGCCAGGGCTCGGATTCTTTGCAGGCGGCGGGCTGTATGTACCCCATCTTTGTCTTCGTCTGCTGGTCAAGTTTTTATTACTTGATTTAATCATTGTCTATCTTCTATATCTATAAAATACGGATGACTGTCTGTGTAAGGTAAAAGGTACGTAAGTACCATAGAGGTACGCAAGTACATAAGTACCATAGAGGTACATAAGTACCAAACACATACCCATAAAGGTACCATACTCAATCTCATATAAGTGTCATACATATGCCCATATAAGAACAATACATATGCCCATTGAGGTACCATACAAAAGCTCTTATATGTAACATACATATGCCCAAAAAGGTACCATACTTATGCCCTTATAAGAACAATACATATGTTCTTATAAGTATCATACATATACCCTTATAACTACCATACATATGCCCTTATAAGTACCATAAATGCCCATATAAGTACCATTCATATGCCAATATAGGTACCATACAAATGCCTTTATAGTAGCATACATATGCCCATATACGTACCATGCATAGTAGTCTCTAAATACATGAGGAATATTGATATAATGTTATTTTGATTATCCATTTATTATTTAGCTCATTTTGATTATTATTACATTTTTTAAAACTCATTTTCCTTAGTAATTTATTCAGAAAACACGATGATAGGTTTGATATTTGAGGTGGCTGTATCTCAGTAAATATGGCTGTATAGGCGTTAATATTTAAAATTAGCAAAGAAAGACTTTACAGAAAGAAAGGTAAATTGCTGTGGTAAACACAATGGTACCATTTCCAAAACGATTCTATGGCTGGTTTTGATTTTGAGTTTTGTGAAAAATGACGATTTCGCCAGGGCTGCCCTGCAAAATACAACTAACGCCATCTCGTTTTTTTCCAACGCACTATAAATAGCCAAACAGCAACCCATAAGGTGGGTTGTTGTGTTCGGGTAGGAGGTTCCAAGCTCCGCCCACAGATGGTATGGGGTGCATAATAAATGGCATATCATTGGTAGATATTCTTTGTTGGCATTCCCCGCAACAGCCAATCACAGGAAGGTATTTGCTGGAAACTCTGCCTTCAACAAAGTTTATTCCTAATGAACTCTAACAATAAATTTGTTTAATAAACGAGTATTTAGGGTCAAGCTACAGATGAACATTATAGGATAACGGTGTTTTAGCTTGCAGCTTCGTTAGACAGAACCCCTGGACTTAATTTTAAAAATAACTAGAAAACGTATTTTATTGCTAACTTTTCGAAAAATTTTCCGTTTCTGCCCGAAACGCTGCGCGTACTAGTGGCTTTACAAGATTGTAAATACTATACTATGTACTCTCACAAACCCAATGTACCTTCTTGTATATAAATAAATAAATAAGAAATAAATCCCACCCTAGAAACATAGAGGTACGTAAGTACATAAGTACCAAACACATACCCATAAAGGTACCATACTCAATCCCATATAAGTGTCATACATATGCCCATATAAGAACAATACATATGCCCATTGAGGTACCATACAAAAGCTCTTATAAGTAACATACATATGCCCAAAAAGGTACCATACTTATGCCCTTATAAGAACAATACATATGTTCTTATAAGTATCATACATATACCCTGATAACTACCATACATATGCCCTTATAAGTACCATAAATGCCCATATAAGTACCATTCATATGCCAATATAGGTACCATACAAATGCCTTTATAAGTAGCATACATATGCCCATATACGCACCATGCATAGTAGTCTCTAAATACATGAGGAATATTGATATAATGTTATTTTGATTATCCATTTATTATTTAGCTCATTTTGATTATTATTACATTTTTTAAAACTCATTTTCTTTAGTAATTTGTTGAGAAAACACGATGATAGGTTTGATATTTGAGGTGGCTGTATCTCAGTAAATATGGCTGTATAGGCGTTAATATTTAAAATTAGCAAAGAAAGACTTTACAGAAAGAAGGGTAAATTGCTGTGGTAAACACAATGGTACCATTTCCAAAACGATTCTATGGCTGGTTTTGATTTTGAGTTTTGTGAAAAATGACGATTTCGCCAGGGCTGCCCTGCAAAATACAACTAACGCCATCTCGTTTTTTTCCAACGCACTATAAATAGCCAAACAGCAACCCATAAGGTGGGTTGTTGTGCTCGGGTAGGAGGTTCCAAGCTCCGCCCACAGATGGTATGGGGTGCATAATAAATGGCATATCATTGGTAGATATTCTTTGTTGGCATTCCCCGCAACAGCCAATCACAGGAAGGTATTTGCTGGAAACTCTGCCTTCAACAAAGTTTATTCCTAATGAACTCTAACAATAAATTTGTTTAATAAACGAGTATTTAGGGTCAAGCTACAGATGAACATTATAGGATAACGGTGTTTTAGCTTGCAGCTTCGTTAGACAGAATCCCTGGACTTAATTTTAAAAATAACTAGAAAACGTATTTTATTGCTAACTTTTCGAAAAATTTTCCGTTTCTGCCCGAAACGCTGCGCGTACTAGTGGCTTTACAAGATTGTAAATACTGTGCTATGTACTCTCACAAACCCAATGTACCTTCTTGTATATAAATAAATAAATAAGAAATAAATCCCACCCTAGAAACATAGAGGTACGTAAGTACATAAGTACCAAACACATACCCATAAAGGTACCATACTCAATCCCATATAAGTGTCATACATATGCCCATATAAGAACAATACATATGCCCATTGAGGTACCATACAAAAGCTCTTATAAGTAACATACATAGCCCAAAAAGGTACCATACTTATGCCCTTATAAGAACAATACATATGTTCTTATAAGTATCATACATATACCCTTATAACTACCATACATATGCCCTTATAAGTACCATAAATGCCCATTTGAGTGCCATTCATATGCCAATATAGGTACCATACAAATGCCTTTATAAGTAGCATACATATGCCCATATACGCACCATGCATAGTAGTCTCTAAATACATGAGGAATATTGATATAATGTTATTTTGATTATCCATTTATTATTTAGCTCATTTTGATTATTATTACATTTTTTAAAACTCATTTTCCTTAGTAATTTGTTGAGAAAACACGATGATAGGTTTGATATTTGAGGTGGCTGTATCTCAGTAAATATGGCTGTATAGGCGTTAATATTTAAAATTAGCAAAGAAAGACTTTATAGAAAGAAAGGTAAATTGCTGTGGTAAGCACAATGGTACCATTTTCAAAACGATTCTATGGCTGGTTTTGATTTTGAGTTTTGTGAAAAATGACGATTTCGCCAGGGCTCGGATTCTTTGCAGGCGGCGGGCTGTATGTACCCCATCTTTGTCTTCGTCCGCTGGTCAAGTTTTTATTACTTGATTTAATCATTGTCTATCTTCTATATCTATAAAATACGGATGACTGTCTGTGTAAGGTAAAAGGTACGTAAGTACCATAGAGGTACGCAAGTACATAAGTACCATAGAGGTACATAAGTACCAAACACATACCCATAAAGGTACCATACTCAATCTCATATAAGTGTCATACATATGCCCATATAAGAACAATACATATGCCCATTGAGGTACCATACAAAAGCTCTTATATGTAACATACATATGCCCAAAAAGGTACCATACTTATGCCCTTATAAGAACAATACATATGTTCTTATAAGTATCATACATATACCCTTATAACTACCATACATATGCCCTTATAAGTACCATAAATGCCCATATAAGTACCATTCATATGCCAATATAGGTACCATACAAATGCCTTTATAGTAGCATACATATGCCCATATACGCACCATGCATAGTAGTCTCTAAATACATGAGGAATATTGATATAATGTTATTTTGATTATCCATTTATTATTTAGCTCATTTTGATTATTATTACATTTTTTTAAAACTCATTTTCCTTAGTAATTTATTCAGAAAACACGATGATAGGTTTGATATTTGAGGTGGCTGTATCTCAGTAAATATGGCTGTATAGGCGTTAATATTTAAAATTAGCAAAGAAAGACTTTACAGAAAGAAGGGTAAATTGCTGTGGTAAGCACAATGGTACCATTTCCAAAACGATTCTATGGCTGGTTTTGATTTTGAGTTTTGTGAAAAATGACGATTTCGCCAGGGCTGCCCTGCAAAATACAACTAACGCCATCTCGTTTTTTTCCAACGCACTATAAATAGCCAAACAGCAACCCATAAGGTGGGTTGTTGTGCTCGGGTAGGAGGTTCCAAGCTCCGCCCACAGATGGTATGGGGTGCATAATAAATGGCATATCATTGGTAGATATTCTTTGTTGGCATTCCCCGCAACAGCCAATCACAGGAAGGTATTTGCTGGAAACTCTGCCTTCAACAAAGTTTATTCCTAATGAACTCTAACAATAAATTTGTTTAATAAACGAGTATTTAGGGTCAAGCTACAGATGAACATTATAGGATAACGGTGTTTTAGCTTGCAGCTTCGTTAGACAGAACCCCTGGACTTAATTTTAAAAATAACTAGAAAACGTATTTTATTGCTAACTTTTCGAAAAATTTTCCGTTTCTGCCCGAAACGCTGCGCGTACTAGTGGCTTTACAAGATTGTAAATACTATACTATGTACTCTCACAAACCCAATGTACCTTCTTGTATATAAATAAATAAATAAGAAATAAATCCCACCCTAGAAACATAGAGGTACGTAAGTACATAAGTACCAAACACATACCCATAAAGGTACCATACTCAATCCCATATAAGTGTCATACATATGCCCATATAAGAACAATACATATGCCCATTGAGGTACCATACAAAAGCTCTTATAAGTAACATACATATGCCCAAAAAGGTACCATACTTATGCCCTTATAAGAACAATACATATGTTCTTATAAGTATCATACATATACCCTTATAACTACCATACATATGCCCTTATAAGTACCATAAATGCCCATTTGAGTGCCATTCATATGCCAATATAGGTACCATACAAATGCCTTTATAAGTAGCATACATATGCCCATATACGCACCATGCATAGTAGTCTCTAAATACATGAGGAATATTGATATAATGTTATTTTGATTATCCATTTATTATTTAGCTCATTTTGATTATTATTACATTTTTTAAAACTCATTTTCCTTAGTAATTTGTTGAGAAAACACGATGATAGGTTTGATATTTGAGGTGGCTGTATCTCAGTAAATATGGCTGTATAGGCGTTAATATTTAAAATTAGCAAAGAAAGACTTTATAGAAAGAAAGGTAAATTGCTGTGGTAAGCACAATGGTACCATTTTCAAAACGATTCTATGGCTGGTTTTGATTTTGAGTTTTGTGAAAAATGACGATTTCGCCAGGGCTCGGATTCTTTGCAGGCGGCGGGCTGTATGTACCCCATCTTTGTCTTCGTCCGCTGGTCAAGTTTTTATTACTTGATTTAATCATTGTCTATCTTCTATATCTATAAAATACGGATGACTGTCTGTGTAAGGTAAAAGGTACGTAAGTACCATAGAGGTACGCAAGTACATAAGTACCATAGAGGTACATAAGTACCAAACACATACCCATAAAGGTACCATACTCAATCTCATATAAGTGTCATACATATGCCCATATAAGAACAATACATATGCCCATTGAGGTACCATACAAAAGCTCTTATATGTAACATACATATGCCCAAAAAGGTACCATACTTATGCCCTTATAAGAACAATACATATGTTCTTATAAGTATCATACATATACCCTTATAACTACCATACATATGCCCTTATAAGTACCATAAATGCCCATATAAGTACCATTCATATGCCAATATAGGTACCATACAAATGCCTTTATAGTAGCATACATATGCCCATATACGTACCATGCATAGTAGTCTCTAAATACATGAAGAATATTGATATAATGTTATTTTGATTATCCATTTATTATTTAGCTCATTTTGATTATTATTACATTTTTTAAAACTCATTTTCCTTAGTAATTTATTCAGAAAACACGATGATAGGTTTGATATTTGAGGTGGCTGTATCTCAGTAAATATGGCTGTATAGGCGTTAATATTTAAAATTAGCAAAGAAAGACTTTACAGAAAGAAAGGTAAATTGCTGTGGTAAACACAATGGTACCATTTCCAAAACGATTCTATGGCTGGTTTTGATTTTGAGTTTTGTGAAAAATGACGATTTCGCCAGGGCTGCCCTGCAAAATACAACTAACGCCATCTCGTTTTTTTCCAACGCACTATAAATAGCCAAACAGCAACCCATAAGGTGGGTTGTTGTGCTCGGGTAGGAGGTTCCAAGCTCCGCCCACAGATGGTATGGGGTGCATAATAAATGGCATATCATTGGTAGATATTCTTTGTTGGCATTCCCCGCAACAGCCAATCACAGGAAGGTATTTGCTGGAAACTCTGCCTTCAACAAAGTTTATTCCTAATGAACTCTAACAATAAATTTGTTTAATAAACGAGTATTTAGGGTCAAGCTACAGATGAACATTATAGGATAACGGTGTTTTAGCTTGCAGCTTCGTTAGACAGAACCCCTGGACTTAATTTTAAAAATAACTAGAAAACGTATTTTATTGCTAACTTTTCGAAAAATTTTCCGTTTCTGCCCGAAACGCTGCGCGTACTAGTGGCTTTACAAGATTGTAAATACTATACTATGTACTCTCACAAACCCAATGTACCTTCTTGTATATAAATAAATAAATAAGAAATAAATCCCACCCTAGAAACATAGAGGTACGTAAGTACATAAGTACCAAACACATACCCATAAAGGTACCATACTCAATCCCATATAAGTGTCATACATATGCCCATATAAGAACAATACATATGCCCATTGAGGTACCATACAAAAGCTCTTATAAGTAACATACATAGCCCAAAAAGGTACCATACTTATGCCCTTATAAGAACAATACATATGTTCTTATAAGTATCATACATATACCCTTATAACTACCATACATATGCCCTTATAAGTACCATAAATGCCCATTTGAGTGCCATTCATATGCCAATATAGGTACCATACAAATGCCTTTATAAGTAGCATACATATGCCCATATACGCACCATGCATAGTAGTCTCTAAATACATGAGGAATATTGATATAATGTTATTTTGATTATCCATTTATTATTTAGCTCATTTTGATTATTATTACATTTTTTAAAACTCATTTTCCTTAGTAATTTGTTGAGAAAACACGATGATAGGTTTGATATTTGAGGTGGCTGTATCTCAGTAAATATGGCTGTATAGGCGTTAATATTTAAAATTAGCAAAGAAAGACTTTATAGAAAGAAAGGTAAATTGCTGTGGTAAGCACAATGGTACCATTTTCAAAACGATTCTATGGCTGGTTTTGATTTTGAGTTTTGTGAAAAATGACGATTTCGCTGGGGCTCGGATTCTTTGCAGGCGGCGGGCTGTATGTACCCCATCTTTGTCTTCGTCCGCTGGTCAAGTTTTTATTACTTGATTTAATCATTGTCTATCTTCTATATCTATAAAATACGGATGACTGTCTGTGTAAGGTAAAAGGTACGTAAGTACCATAGAGGTACGCAAGTACATAAGTACCATAGAGGTACATAAGTACCAAACACATACCCATAAAGGTACCATACTCAATCTCATATAAGTGTCATACATATGCCCATATAAGAACAATACATATGCCCATTGAGGTACCATACAAAAGCTCTTATATGTAACATACATATGCCCAAAAAGGTACCATACTTATGCCCTTATAAGAACAATACATATGTTCTTATAAGTATCATACATATACCCTTATAACTACCATACATATGCCCTTATAAGTACCATAAATGCCCATATAAGTACCATTCATATGCCAATATAGGTACCATACAAATGCCTTTATAGTAGCATACATATGCCCATATACGCACCATGCATAGTAGTCTCTAAATACATGAGGAATATTGATATAATGTTATTTTGATTATCCATTTATTATTTAGCTCATTTTGATTATTATTACATTTTTTTAAAACTCATTTTCCTTAGTAATTTATTCAGAAAACACGATGATAGGTTTTATATTTGAGGTGGCTGTATCTCAGTAAATATGGCTGTATAGGCGTTAATATTTAAAATTAGCAAAGAAAGACTTTACAGAAAGAAGGGTAAATTGCTGTGGTAAGCACAATGGTACCATTTCCAAAACGATTCTATGGCTGGTTTTGATTTTGAGTTTTGTGAAAAATGACGATTTCGCCAGGGCTGCCCTGCAAAATACAACTAACGCCATCTCGTTTTTTTCCAACGCACTATAAATAGCCAAACAGCAACCCATAAGGTGGGTTGTTGTGCTCGGGTAGGAGGTTCCAAGCTCCGCCCACAGATGGTATGGGGTGCATAATAAATGGCATATCATTGGTAGATATTCTTTGTTGGCATTCCCCGCAACAGCCAATCACAGGAAGGTATTTGCTGGAAACTCTGCCTTCAACAAAGTTTATTCCTAATGAACTCTAACAATAAATTTGTTTAATAAACGAGTATTTAGGGTCAAGCTACAGATGAACATTATAGGATAACGGTGTTTTAGCTTGCAGCTTCGTTAGACAGAACCCCTGGACTTAATTTTAAAAATAACTAGAAAACGTATTTTATTGCTAACTTTTCGAAAAATTTTCCGTTTCTGCCCGAAACGCTGCGCGTACTAGTGGCTTTACAAGATTGTAAATACTATACTATGTACTCTCACAAACCCAATGTACCTTCTTGTATATAAATAAATAAATAAGAAATAAATCCCACCCTAGAAACATAGAGGTACGTAAGTACATAAGTACCAAACACATACCCATAAAGGTACCATACTCAATCCCATATAAGTGTCATACATATGCCCATATAAGAACAATACATATGCCCATTGAGGTACCATACAAAAGCTCTTATAAGTAACATACATAGCCCAAAAAGGTACCATACTTATGCCCTTATAAGAACAATACATATGTTCTTATAAGTATCATACATATACCCTTATAACTACCATACATATGCCCTTATAAGTACCATAAATGCCCATTTGAGTGCCATTCATATGCCAATATAGGTACCATACAAATGCCTTTATAAGTAGCATACATATGCCCATATACGCACCATGCATAGTAGTCTCTAAATACATGAGGAATATTGATATAATGTTATTTTGATTATCCATTTATTATTTAGCTCATTTTGATTATTATTACATTTTTTAAAACTCATTTTCCTTAGTAATTTGTTGAGAAAACACGATGATAGGTTTGATATTTGAGGTGGCTGTATCTCAGTAAATATGGCTGTATAGGCGTTAATATTTAAAATTAGCAAAGAAAGACTTTATAGAAAGAAAGGTAAATTGCTGTGGTAAGCACAATGGTACCATTTTCAAAACGATTCTATGGCTGGTTTTGATTTTGAGTTTTGTGAAAAATGACGATTTCGCCAGGGCTCGGATTCTTTGCAGGCGGCGGGCTGTATGTACCCCATCTTTGTCTTCGTCCGCTGGTCAAGTTTTTATTACTTGATTTAATTATTGTCTATCTTCTATATCTATAAAATACGGATGACTGTCTGTGTAAGGTAAAAGGTACGTAAGTACCATAGAGGTACGCAAGTACATAAGTACCATAGAGGTACATAAGTACCAAACACATACCCATAAAGGTACCATACTCAATCTCATATAAGTGTCATACATATGCCCATATAAGAACAATACATATGCCCATTGAGGTACCATACAAAAGCTCTTATATGTAACATACATATGCCCAAAAAGGTACCATACTTATGCCCTTATAAGAACAATACATATGTTCTTATAAGTATCATACATATACCCTTATAACTACCATACATATGCCCTTATAAGTACCATAAATGCCCATATAAGTACCATTCATATGCCAATATAGGTACCATACAAATGCCTTTATAGTAGCATACATATGCCCATATACGTACCATGCATAGTAGTCTCTAAATACATGAAGAATATTGATATAATGTTATTTTGATTATCCATTTATTATTTAGCTCATTTTGATTATTATTACATTTTTTAAAACTCATTTTCCTTAGTAATTTATTCAGAAAACACGATGATAGGTTTGATATTTGAGGTGGCTGTATCTCAGTAAATATGGCTGTATAGGCGTTAATATTTAAAATTAGCAAAGAAAGACTTTACAGAAAGAAAGGTAAATTGCTGTGGTAAACACAATGGTACCATTTCCAAAACGATTCTATGGCTGGTTTTGATTTTGAGTTTTGTGAAAAATGACGATTTCGCCAGGGCTGCCCTGCAAAATACAACTAACGCCATCTCGTTTTTTTCCAACGCACTATAAATAGCCAAACAGCAACCCATAAGGTGGGTTGTTGTGCTCGGGTAGGAGGTTCCAAGCTCCGCCCACAGATGGTATGGGGTGCATAATAAATGGCATATCATTGGTAGATATTCTTTGTTGGCATTCCCCGCAACAGCCAATCACAGGAAGGTATTTGCTGGAAACTCTGCCTTCAACAAAGTTTATTCCTAATGAACTCTAACAATAAATTTGTTTAATAAACGAGTATTTAGGGTCAAGCTACAGATGAACATTATAGGATAACGGTGTTTTAGCTTGCAGCTTCGTTAGACAGAACCCCTGGACTTAATTTTAAAAATAACTAGAAAACGTATTTTATTGCTAACTTTTCGAAAAATTTTCCGTTTCTGCCCGAAACGCTGCGCGTACTAGTGGCTTTACAAGATTGTAAATACTATACTATGTACTCTCACAAACCCAATGTACCTTCTTGTATATAAATAAATAAATAAGAAATAAATCCCACCCTAGAAACATAGAGGTACGTAAGTACATAAGTACCAAACACATACCCATAAAGGTACCATACTCAATCCCATATAAGTGTCATACATATGCCCATATAAGAACAATACATATGCCCATTGAGGTACCATACAAAAGCTCTTATAAGTAACATACATAGCCCAAAAAGGTACCATACTTATGCCCTTATAAGAACAATACATATGTTCTTATAAGTATCATACATATACCCTTATAACTACCATACATATGCCCTTATAAGTACCATAAATGCCCATTTGAGTGCCATTCATATGCCAATATAGGTACCATACAAATGCCTTTATAAGTAGCATACATATGCCCATATACGCACCATGCATAGTAGTCTCTAAATACATGAGGAATATTGATATAATGTTATTTTGATTATCCATTTATTATTTAGCTCATTTTGATTATTATTACATTTTTTAAAACTCATTTTCCTTAGTAATTTGTTGAGAAAACACGATGATAGGTTTGATATTTGAGGTGGCTGTATCTCAGTAAATATGGCTGTATAGGCGTTAATATTTAAAATTAGCAAAGAAAGACTTTATAGAAAGAAAGGTAAATTGCTGTGGTAAGCACAATGGTACCATTTTCAAAACGATTCTATGGCTGGTTTTGATTTTGAGTTTTGTGAAAAATGACGATTTCGCCAGGGCTCGGATTCTTTGCAGGCGGCGGGCTGTATGTACCCCATCTTTGTCTTCGTCCGCTGGTCAAGTTTTTATTACTTGATTTAATCATTGTCTATCTTCTATATCTATAAAATACGGATGACTGTCTGTGTAAGGTAAAAGGTACGTAAGTACCATAGAGGTACGCAAGTACATAAGTACCATAGAGGTACATAAGTACCAAACACATACCCATAAAGGTACCATACTCAATCTCATATAAGTGTCATACATATGCCCATATAAGAACAATACATATGCCCATTGAGGTACCATACAAAAGCTCTTATATGTAACATACATATGCCCAAAAAGGTACCATACTTATGCCCTTATAAGAACAATACATATGTTCTTATAAGTATCATACATATACCCTTATAACTACCATACATATGCCCTTATAAGTACCATAAATGCCCATATAAGTACCATTCATATGCCAATATAGGTACCATACAAATGCCTTTATAGTAGCATACATATGCCCATATACGTACCATGCATAGTAGTCTCTAAATACATGAGGAATATTGATATAATGTTATTTTGATTATCCATTTATTATTTAGCTCATTTTGATTATTATTACATTTTTTAAAACTCATTTTCCTTAGTAATTTATTCAGAAAACACGATGATAGGTTTGATATTTGAGGTGGCTGTATCTCAGTAAATATGGCTGTATAGGCGTTAATATTTAAAATTAGCAAAGAAAGACTTTACAGAAAGAAGGGTAAATTGCTGTGGTAAACACAATGGTACCATTTCCAAAACGATTCTATGGCTGGTTTTGATTTTGAGTTTTGTGAAAAATGACGATTTCGCCAGGGCTGCCCTGCAAAATACAACTAACGCCATCTCGTTTTTTTCCAACGCACTATAAATAGCCAAACAGCAACCCATAAGGTGGGTTGTTGTGCTCGGGTAGGAGGTTCCAAGCTCCGCCCACAGATGGTATGGGGTGCATAATAAATGGCATATCATTGGTAGATATTCTTTGTTGGCATTCCCCGCAACAGCCAATCACAGGAAGGTATTTGCTGGAAACTCTGCCTTCAACAAAGTTTATTCCTAATGAACTCTAACAATAAATTTGTTTAATAAACGAGTATTTAGGGTCAAGCTACAGATGAACATTATAGGATAACGGTGTTTTAGCTTGCAGCTTCGTTAGACAGAACCCCTGGACTTAATTTTAAAAATAACTAGAAAACGTATTTTATTGCTAACTTTTCGAAAAATTTTCCGTTTCTGCCCGAAACGCTGCGCGTACTAGTGGCTTTACAAGATTGTAAATACTATGCTATGTACTCTCACAAACCCAATGTACCTTCTTGTATATAAATAAATAAATAAGAAATAAATCCTACCCTAGAAACATAAGAGGTACGTAAGTACATAAGTACCAAACACATACCCATAAAGGTACCATACTCAATCCCATATAAGTGTCATACATATGCCCATATAAGAACAATACATATGCCCATTGAGGTACCATACAAAAGCTCTTATAAGTAACATACATAGCCCAAAAAGGTACCATACTTATGCCCTTATAAGAACAATACATATGTTCTTATAAGTATCATACATATACCCTTATAACTACCATACATATGCCCTTATAAGTACCATAAATGCCCATTTGAGTGCCATTCATATGCCAATATAGGTACCATACAAATGCCTTTATAAGTAGCATACATATGCCCATATACGCACCATGCATAGTAGTCTCTAAATACATGAGGAATATTGATATAATGTTATTTTGATTATCCATTTATTATTTAGCTCATTTTGATTATTATTACATTTTTTAAAACTCATTTTCCTTAGTAATTTGTTGAGAAAACACGATGATAGGTTTGATATTTGAGGTGGCTGTATCTCAGTAAATATGGCTGTATAGGCGTTAATATTTAAAATTAGCAAAGAAAGACTTTATAGAAAGAAAGGTAAATTGCTGTGGTAAGCACAATGGTACCATTTTCAAAACGATTCTATGGCTGGTTTTGATTTTGAGTTTTGTGAAAAATGACGATTTCGCCAGGGCTCGGATTCTTTGCAGGCGGCGGGCTGTATGTACCCCATCTTTGTCTTCGTCCGCTGGTCAAGTTTTTATTACTTGATTTAATCATTGTCTATCTTCTATATCTATAAAATACGGATGACTGTCTGTGTAAGGTAAAAGGTACGTAAGTACCATAGAGGTACGCAAGTACATAAGTACCATAGAGGTACATAAGTACCAAACACATACCCATAAAGGTACCATACTCAATCTCATATAAGTGTCATACATATGCCCATATAAGAACAATACATATGCCCATTGAGGTACCATACAAAAGCTCTTATATGTAACATACATATGCCCAAAAAGGTACCATACTTATGCCCTTATAAGAACAATACATATGTTCTTATAAGTATCATACATATACCCTTATAACTACCATACATATGCCCTTATAAGTATCATAAATGCCCATATAAGTACCATTCATATGCCAATATAGGTACCATACAAATGCCTTTATAGTAGCATACATATGCCCATATACGCACCATGCATAGTAGTCTCTAAATACATGAGGAATATTGATATAATGTTATTTTGATTATCCATTTATTATTTAGCTCATTTTGATTATTATTACATTTTTTAAAACTCATTTTCCTTAGTAATTTATTCAGAAAACACGATGATAGGTTTGATATTTGAGGTGGCTGTATCTCAGTAAATATGGCTGTATAGGCGTTAATATTTAAAATTAGCAAAGAAAGACTTTACAGAAAGAAGGTAAATTGCTGTGGTAAACACAATGGTACCATTTCCAAAACGATTCTATGGCTGGTTTTGATTTTGAGTTTTGTGAAAAATGACGATTTCGCCAGGGCTGCCCTGCAAAATACAACTAACGCCATCTCGTTTTTTTCCAACGCACTATAAATAGCCAAACAGCAACCCATAAGGTGGGTTGTTGTGCTCGGGTAGGAGGTTCCAAGCTCCGCCCACAGATGGTATGGGGTGCATAATAAATGGCATATCATTGGTAGATATTCTTTGTTGGCATTCCCCGCAACAGCCAATCACAGGAAGGTATTTGCTGGAAACTCTGCCTTCAACAAAGTTTATTCCTAATGAACTCTAACAATAAATTTGTTTAATAAACGAGTATTTAGGGTCAAGCTACAGATGAACATTATAGGATAACGGTGTTTTAGCTTGCAGCTTCGTTAGACAGAACCCTGGACTTAATTTTAAAAATAACTAGAAAACGTATTTTATTGCTAACTTTTCGAAAAATTTTCCGTTTCTGCCCGAAACGCTGCGCGTACTAGTGGCTTTACAAGATTGTAAATACTATACTATGTACTCTCACAAACCCAATGTACCTTCTTGTGTATAAATAAATAAATAAGAAATAAATCCCACCCTAGAAACATAGAGGTACGTAAGTACATAAGTACCAAACACATACCCATAAAGGTACCATACTCAATCCCATATAAGTGTCATACATATGCCCATATAAGAACAATACATATGCCCATTGAGGTACCATACAAAAGCTCTTATAAGTAACATACATAGCCCAAAAAGGTACCATACTTATGCCCTTATAAGAACAATACATATGTTCTTATAAGTATCATACATATACCCTTATAACTACCATACATATGCCCTTATAAGTACCATAAATGCCCATATAAGTACCATTCATATGCCAATATAGGTACCATACAAATGCCTTTATAAGTAGCATACATATGCCCATATACGCACCATGCATAGTAGTCTCTAAATACATGAGGAATATTGCTATAATGTTATTTTGATTATCCATTTATTATTTAGCTCATTTTGATTATTATTACATTTTTTAAAACTCATTTTCTTTAGTAATTTGTTGAGAAAACACGATGATAGGTTTGATATTTGAGGTGGCTGTATCTCAGTAAATATGGCTGTATAGGCGTTAATATTTAAAATTAGCAAAGAAAGACTTTACAGAAAGAAAGGTAAATTGCTGTGGTAAGCACAATGGTACCATTTTCAAAACGATTCTATGGCTGGTTTTGATTTTGAGTTTTGTGAAAAATGACGATTTCGCCAGGGCTCGGATTCTTTGCAGGCGGCGGGCTGTATGTACCCCATCTTTGTCTTCGTCCTGCTGGTCAAGTTTTTATTACTTGATTTAATCATTGTCTATCTTCTATATCTATAAAATACGGATGACTGTCTGTGTAAGGTAAAAGGTACGTAAGTACCATAGAGGTACGCAAGTACATAAGTACCATAGAGGTACATAAGTACCAAACACATACCCATAAAGGTACCATACTCAATCTCATATAAGTGTCATACATATGCCCATATAAGAACAATACATATGCCCATTGAGGTACCATACAAAAGCTCTTATATGTAACATACATATGCCCAAAAAGGTACCATACTTATGCCCTTATAAGAACAATACATATGTTCTTATAAGTATCATACATATACCCTTATAACTACCATACATATGCCCTTATAAGTACCATAAATGCCCATATAAGTACCATTCATATGCCAATATAGGTACCATACAAATGCCTTTATAGTAGCATACATATGCCCATATACGCACCATGCATAGTAGTCTCTAAATACATGAGGAATATTGATATAATGTTATTTTGATTATCCATTTATTATTTAGCTCATTTTGATTATTATTACATTTTTTAAAACTCATTTTCCTTAGTAATTTATTCAGAAAACACGATGATAGGTTTGATATTTGAGGTGGCTGTATCTCAGTAAATATGGCTGTATAGGCGTTAATATTTAAAATTAGCAAAGAAAGACTTTACAGAAAGAAGGGTAAATTGCTGTGGTAAACACAATGGTACCATTTCCAAAACGATTCTATGGCTGGTTTTGATTTTGAGTTTTGTGAAAAATGACGATTTCGCCAGGGCTGCCCTACAAAATACAACTAACGCCATCTCGTTTTTTTCCAACGCACTATAAATAGCCAAACAGCAACCCATAAGGTGGGTTGTTGTGCTCGGGTAGGAGGTTCCAAGCTCCGCCCACAGATGGTATGGGGTGCATAATAAATGGCATATCATTGGTAGATATTCTTTGTTGGCATTCCCCGCAACAGCCAATCACAGGAAGGTATTTGCTGGAAACTCTGCCTTCAACAAAGTTTATTCCTAATGAACTCTAACAATAAATTTGTTTAATAAACGAGTATTTAGGGTCAAGCTACAGATGAACATTATAGGATAACGGTGTTTTAGCTTGCAGCTTCGTTAGACAGAATCCCTGGACTTAATTTTAAAAATAACTAGAAAACGTATTTTATTGCTAACTTTTCGAAAAATTTTCCGTTTCTGCCCGAAACGCTGCGCGTACTAGTGGCTTTACAAGATTGTAAATACTATACTATGTACTCTCACAAACCCAATGTACCTTCTTGTATATAAATAAATAAATAAGAAATAAATCCCACCCTAGAAACATAGAGGTACGTAAGTACATAAGTACCAAACACATACCCATAAAGGTACCATACTCAATCCCATATAAGTGTCATACATATGCCCATATAAGAACAATACATATGCCCATTGAGGTACCATACAAAAGCTCTTATAAGTAACATACATAGCCCAAAAAGGTACCATACTTATGCCCTTATAAGAACAATACATATGTTCTTATAAGTATCATACATATACCCTTATAACTACCATACATATGCCCTTATAAGTACCATAAATGCCCATTTGAGTGCCATTCATATGCCAATATAGGTACCATACAAATGCCTTTATAAGTAGCATACATATGCCCATATACGCACCATGCATAGTAGTCTCTAAATACATGAGGAATATTGATATAATGTTATTTTGATTATCCATTTATTATTTAGCTCATTTTGATTATTATTACATTTTTTAAAACTCATTTTCCTTAGTAATTTGTTGAGAAAACACGATGATAGGTATGATATTTGAGGTGGCTGTATCTCAGTAAATATGGCTGTATAGGCGTTAATATTTAAAATTAGCAAAGAAAGACTTTATAGAAAGAAAGGTAAATTGCTGTGGTAAGCACAATGGTACCATTTTCAAAACGATTCTATGGCTGGTTTTGATTTTGAGTTTTGTGAAAAATGACGATTTCGCCAGGGCTCGGATTCTTTGCAGGCGGCGGGCTGTATGTACCCCATCTTTGTCTTCGTCCTGCTGGTCAAGTTTTTATTACTTGATTTAATCATTGTCTATCTTCTATATCTATAAAATACGGATGACTGTCTGTGTAAGGTAAAGGTACGTAAGTACCATAGAGGTACGCAAGTACATAAGTACCATAGAGGTACATAAGTACCAAACACATACCCATAAAGGTACCATACTCAATCTCATATAAGTGTCATACATATGCCCATATAAGAACAATACATATGCCCATTGAGGTACCATACAAAAGCTCTTATATGTAACATACATATGCCCAAAAAGGTACCATACTTATGCCCTTATAAGAACAATACATATGTTCTTATAAGTATCATACATATACCCTTATAACTACCATACATATGCCCTTATAAGTACCATAAATGCCCATATAAGTACCATTCATATGCCAATATAGGTACCATACAAATGCCTTTATAGTAGCATACATATGCCCATATACGTACCATGCATAGTAGTCTCTAAATACATGAGGAATATTGATATAATGTTATTTTGATTATCCATTTATTATTTAGCTCATTTTGATTATTATTACATTTTTTAAAACTCATTTTCCTTAGTAATTTATTCAGAAAACACGATGATAGGTTTGATATTTGAGGTGGCTGTATCTCAGTAAATATGGCTGTATAGGCGTTAATATTTAAAATTAGCAAAGAAAGACTTTACAGAAAGAAGGGTAAATTGCTGTGGTAAACACAATGGTACCATTTTCCAAAACGATTCTATGGCTGGTTTTGATTTTGAGTTTTGTGAAAATGACGATTTCGCCAGGGCTGCCCTGCAAAATACAACTAACGCCATCTCGTTTTTTTCCAACGCACTATAAATAGCCAAACAGCAACCCATAAGGTGGGTTGTTGTGCTCGGGTAGGAGGTTCCTAAGCTCCGCCCACAGATGGTATGGGGTGCATAATAAATGGCATATCATTGGTAGATATTCTTTGTTGGCATTCCCCGCAACAGCCAATCACAGGAAGGTATTTGCTGGAAACTCTGCCTTCAACAAAGTTTATTCCTAATGAACTCTAACAATAAATTTGTTTAATAAACGAGTATTTAGGGTCAAGCTACAGATGAACATTATAGGATAACGGTGTTTTAGCTTGCAGCTTCGTTAGACAGAACCCCTGGACTTAATTTTAAAAATAACTAGAAAACGTATTTTATTGCTAACTTTTCGAAAAATTTTCCGTTTCTGCCCGAAACGCTGCGCGTACTAGTGGCTTTACAAGATTGTAAATACTATACTATGTACTCTCACAAACCCAATGTACCTTCTTGTATATAAATAAATAAATAAGAAATAAATCCCACCCTAGAAACATAGAGGTACGTAAGTACATAAGTACCAAACACATACCCATAAAGGTACCATACTCAATCCCATATAAGTGTCATACATATGCCCATATAAGAACAATACATATGCCCATTGAGGTACCATACAAAAGCTCTTATAAGTAACATACATAGCCCAAAAAGGTACCATACTTATGCCCTTATAAGAACAATACATATGTTCTTATAAGTATCATACATATACCCTTATAACTACCATACATATGCCCTTATAAGTACCATAAATGCCCATTTGAGTGCCATTCATATGCCAATATAGGTACCATACAAATGCCTTTATAAGTAGCATACATATGCCCATATACGCACCATGCATAGTAGTCTCTAAATACATGAGGAATATTGATATAATGTTATTTTGATTATCCATTTATTATTTAGCTCATTTTGATTATTATTACATTTTTTAAAACTCATTTTCCTTAGTAATTTGTTGAGAAAACACGATGATAGGTTTGATATTTGAGGTGGCTGTATCTCAGTAAATATGGCTGTATAGGCGTTAATATTTAAAATTAGCAAAGAAAGACTTTATAGAAAGAAAGGTAAATTGCTGTGGTAAGCACAATGGTACCATTTTCAAAACGATTCTATGGCTGGTTTTGATTTTGAGTTTTGTGAAAAATGACGATTTCGCCAGGGCTCGGATTCTTTGCAGGCGGCGGGCTGTATGTACCCCATCTTTGTCTTCGTCCGCTGGTCAAGTTTTTATTACTTGATTTAATCATTGTCTATCTTCTATATCTATAAAATACGGATGACTGTCTGTGTAAGGTAAAAGGTACGTAAGTACCATAGAGGTACGCAAGTACATAAGTACCATAGAGGTACATAAGTACCAAACACATACCCATAAAGGTACCATACTCAATCTCATATAAGTGTCATACATATGCCCATATAAGAACAATACATATGCCCATTGAGGTACCATACAAAAGCTCTTATATGTAACATACATATGCCCAAAAAGGTACCATACTTATGCCCTTATAAGAACAATACATATGTTCTTATAAGTATCATACATATACCCTTATAACTACCATACATATGCCCTTATAAGTACCATAAATGCCCATATAAGTACCATTCATATGCCAATATAGGTACCATACAAATGCCTTTATAGTAGCATACATATGCCCATATACGTACCATGCATAGTAGTCTCTAAATACATGAGGAATATTGATATAATGTTATTTTGATTATCCATTTATTATTTAGCTCATTTTGATTATTATTACATTTTTTAAAACTCATTTTCCTTAGTAATTTATTCAGAAAACACGATGATAGGTTTGATATTTGAGGTGGCTGTATCTCAGTAAATATGGCTGTATAGGCGTTAATATTTAAAATTAGCAAAGAAAGACTTTACAGAAAGAAAGGTAAATTGCTGTGGTAAACACAATGGTACCATTTCCAAAACGATTCTATGGCTGGTTTTGATTTTGAGTTTTGTGAAAAATGACGATTTCGCCAGGGCTGCCCTACAAAATACAACTAACGCCATCTCGTTTTTTTCCAACGCACTATAAATAGCCAAACAGCAACCCATAAGGTGGGTTGTTGTGCTCGGGTAGGAGGTTCCTAGCTCCGCCCACAGATGGTATGGGGTGCATAATAAATGGCATATCATTGGTAGATATTCTTTGTTGGCATTCCCCGCAACAGCCAATCACAGGAAGGTATTTGCTGGAAACTCTGCCTTCAACAAAGTTTATTCCTAATGAACTCTAACAATAAATTTGTTTAATAAACGAGTATTTAGGGTCAAGCTACAGATGAACATTATAGGATAACGGTGTTTTAGCTTGCAGCTTCGTTAGACAGAACCCCTGGACTTAATTTTAAAAATAACTAGAAAACGTATTTTATTGCTAACTTTTCGAAAAATTTTCCGTTTCTGCCCGAAACGCTGCGCGTACTAGTGGCTTTACAAGATTGTAAATACTATACTATGTACTCTCACAAACCCAATGTACCTTCTTGTATATAAATAAATAAATAAGAAATAAATCCCACCCTAGAAACATAGAGGTACGTAAGTACATAAGTACCAAACACATACCCATAAAGGTACCATACTCAATCCCATATAAGTGTCATACATATGCCCATATAAGAACAATACATATGCCCATTGAGGTACCATACAAAAGCTCTTATAAGTAACATACATAGCCCAAAAAGGTACCATACTTATGCCCTTATAAGAACAATACATATGTTCTTATAAGTATCATACATATACCCTTATAACTACCATACATATGCCCTTATAAGTACCATAAATGCCCATTTGAGTGCCATTCATATGCCAATATAGGTACCATACAAATGCCTTTATAAGTAGCATACATATGCCCATATACGCACCATGCATAGTAGTCTCTAAATACATGAGGAATATTGATATAATGTTATTTTGATTATCCATTTATTATTTAGCTCATTTTGATTATTATTACATTTTTTAAAACTCATTTTCCTTAGTAATTTGTTGAGAAAACACGATGATAGGTTTGATATTTGAGGTGGCTGTATCTCAGTAAATATGGCTGTATAGGCGTTAATATTTAAAATTAGCAAAGAAAGACTTTATAGAAAGAAAGGTAAATTGCTGTGGTAAGCACAATGGTACCATTTTCAAAACGATTCTATGGCTGGTTTTGATTTTGAGTTTTGTGAAAAATGACGATTTCGCCAGGGCTCGGATTCTTTGCAGGCGGCGGGCTGTATGTACCCCATCTTTGTCTTCGTCCGCTGGTCAAGTTTTTATTACTTGATTTAATCATTGTCTATCTTCTATATCTATAAATACGGATGACTGTCTGTGTAAGGTAAAAGGTACGTAAGTACCATAGAGGTACGCAAGTACATAAGTACCATAGAGGTACATAAGTACCAAACACAGTACCCATAAAGGTACCATACTCAATCTCATATAAGTGTCATACATATGCCCATATAAGAACAATACATATGCCCATTGAGGTACCATACAAAAGCTCTTATATGTAACATACATATGCCCAAAAAGGTACCATACTTATGCCCTTATAAGAACAATACATATGTTCTTATAAGTATCATACATATACCCTTATAACTACCATACATATGCCCTTATAAGTACCATAAATGCCCATATAAGTACCATTCATATGCCAATATAGGTACCATACAAATGCCTTTATAGTAGCATACATATGCCCATATACGCACCATGCATAGTAGTCTCTAAATACATGAGGAATATTGATATAATGTTATTTTGATTATCCATTTATTATTTAGCTCATTTTGATTATTATTACATTTTTTAAAAACTCATTTTCCTTAGTAATTTATTCAGAAAACACGATGATAGGTTTGATATTTGAGGTGGCTGTATCTCAGTAAATATGGCTGTATAGGCGTTAATATTTAAAATTAGCAAAGAAAGACTTTACAGAAAGAAAGGTAAATTGCTGTGGTAAACACAATGGTACCATTTCCAAAACGATTCTATGGCTGGTTTTGATTTTGAGTTTTGTGAAAAATGACGATTTCGCCAGGGCTGCCCTGCAAAATACAACTAACGCCATCTCGTTTTTTTCCAACGCACTATAAATAGCCAAACAGCAACCCATAAGGTGGGTTGTTGTGCTCGGGTAGGAGGTTCCAAGCTCCGCCCACAGATGGTATGGGGTGCATAATAAATGGCATATCATTGGTAGATATTCTTTGTTGGCATTCCCCGCAACAGCCAATCACAGGAAGGTATTTGCTGGAAACTCTGCCTTCAACAAAGTTTATTCCTAATGAACTCTAACAATAAATTTGTTTAAGAAACGAGTATTTAGGGTCAAGCTACAGATGAACATTATAGGATAACGGTGTTTTAGCTTGCAGCTTCGTTAGACAGAACCCCTGGACTTAATTTTAAAAATAACTAGAAAACGTATTTTATTGCTAACTTTTCGAAAAATTTTCCGTTTCTGCCCGAAACGCTGCGCGTACTAGTGGCTTTACAAGATTGTAAATACTATACTATGTACTCTCACAAACCCAATGTACCTTCTTGTATATAAATAAATAAATAAGAAATAAATCCCACCCTAGAAACATAGAGGTACGTAAGTACATAAGTACCAAACACATACCCATAAAGGTACCATACTCAATCCCATATAAGTGTCATACATATGCCCATATAAGAACAATACATATGCCCATTGAGGTACCATACAAAAGCTCTTATAAGTAACATACATAGCCCAAAAAGGTACCATACTTATGCCCTTATAAGAACAATACATATGTTCTTATAAGTATCATACATATACCCTTATAACTACCATACATATGCCCTTATAAGTACCATAAATGCCCATTTGAGTGCCATTCATATGCCAATATAGGTACCATACAAATGCCTTTATAAGTAGCATACATATGCCCCATATACGCACCATGCATAGTAGTCTCTAAATACATGAGGAATATTGATATAATGTTATTTTGATTATCCATTTATTATTTAGCTCAATTTTGATTATTATTACATTTTTTTAAAACTCATTTTCCTTAGTAATTTGTTGAGAAAACACGATGATAGGTTTGATATTTGAGGTGGCTGTATCTCAGTAAATATGGCTGTATAGGCGTTAATATTTAAAATTAGCAAAGAAAGACTTTATAGAAAGAAAGGTAAATTGCTGTGGTAAGCACAATGGTACCATTTTCAAAACGATTCTATGGCTGGTTTTGATTTTGAGTTTTGTGAAAAATGACGATTTCGCCAGGGCTCGGATTCTTTGCAGGCGGCGGGCTGTATGTACCCCATCTTTGTCTTCGTCCGCTGGTCAAGTTTTTATTACTTGATTTAATCATTGTCTATCTTCTATATCTATAAAATACGGATGACTGTCTGTGTAAGGTAAAAGGTACGTAAGTACCATAGAGGTACGTAAGTACCATAGAGGTACGTAAGTACCATAGAGGTTGAAAAGAATTGCAACCTGTAGCGCAGTCGACAAAGGTGCGTCTGGGATCATCCCGGACGTAAGTTTCGAGCCCTCATCACTGCCCTTGGGGATTTGTTGTATCACGCTATTATTTGTGTACTGATAGGTTGATCACTTAAATAATTCAGTCTCCCAGTTGATGATAGCAGCAGCAACAGTAAAGTTACTTATAGAAGTTTCATTGTGTAACCTAAAGCTCATCTAACATTAATAAACCACTTCTAGATACAACGAAGAAGACATGTCGGGTAATGTTCTGTGGTCCTATCAGTAATTATCCCTGAAGTGGAGAGGTTGTTAGTCCGAGATGTGGTAAACAGCAGAGGCAGTAGTATCAGTTATTAAAGTAGGTTCAGTTATTATGGTAATGAGGAAGCAGGACTTCACACAGTTGAGGAAACTGGCTGTATGAGGGTTATCAGGCTCGCAGGTCAATATTATCAAAGGAAAGAAAAATTTTGTTTGCTAGTATTAGGTTTCCAAGGTTAATGTTTATTTCAGTCAGTTAAGAATTCTATAAACGGCTCCTACAGTCAATCAGCCTCAGCACCCTTGACTCAAAGGGTAAAGATATACTCGCCACAGGAATCTAGTTCTAATTCATGTCAGTTCTTATGGCACTAAAAGAGGAGTCCCACCACCAGAATTGGTCAAACAGTTGTGTTGCATCTTTTAATCACGTTTCAGTAAGTATAATAAAAAGGGGAATTTGTTAAATGTAGGACTAGCAATGCACTATCAGTGTTTTAGATATTTCATTGAAGTTAAATACATAAGTGATTGTTCATTGTTTTAATTATCAAAATTGCAGGTATTGCACAGAATGTAAAGTGATGAGTCAGATACTTTAAGATGTTTAGTTCTGGATCTATACTAGATTGCACAAGGCGGCTGTGTGCCTAAAAAAGGCAAAAGGTAAATTTATAATGCAATGTAAAGAATAAACAATTTTCTAAGGAACTTTTGTAACTGCTCCAAATTCAAGAAACAAAGTTCGACAATTATAGAATAAAATGGGAACAAGTGAAAATTTAAAAACAAGTAATTGGACAAGTACAAAAACAAAGGATTCACCAAAGAATGACTTTGGAGCACACAACTTAGTAAAACTGAGGTACAGTCAGGTACACTGAAAGTAATAGCTTACACTAGAGGACATGCAAAACCAGGGGTGCAAGGGAGTATGAGAGAGCTAGGAAACCCAGTCTATACTTTGTGACTAAAGGATTAAATAAGATTAGGCACAAGTAATAAGATTCCATGTAGGAGATAAACACAGTCAGCAGCATCAGATTGGGAAACCTTGTAGCTCAAGAGACTACTGGAACAAGGTATTTTTTGCTTTCAAAGTTGGAAATTAATGAAGCAAAAGGGAACAACGCAGGAGACCAGCGGGAGTGCTCACGAAACTAGTTTCCCCCCGTTCAGATGACAGCCCAAGTATCTGTACTCTTGCGCATGGGTGTGTACATATGGGTCACTGCCCTTCAGTTTTGTCGCAACAAGTAATTATCAATAAAAGGCACCAAACTGGGAAGGCCCATGTAGCACCAACAAAGTGCAAAATAATCAGAGGGCGCTAAATATCACCAAGGATGCCAATACGAGAACAAAAACGCATAAGGCGAACGATATCAAGTATCTCGATTTCACCTAGAATTCTATCTAGGGACAAGTGACCGCGAGGAACGGTTCGGAAAAACAAGACACGCTCGTCCTGGAAGTCAGGACATTCAACAAGGATATGTACGACCGTAAGAGGGACAATGCAATTTGGACAATAAGGAGCAGGGCTGCGCTCCATTAAGTGACCGTGAGTTAACTGGTATGGCCAATACGTTTGTGGCAAACTGAAGCCAGTTTGATTTCGGTAATCTGCACTTCACGAGGCCTACGTTACTCTTGCCAGCCTATTTGTGGCACTCATATTTAGATTAAAAATTCACCTTAAACCAAGTAAAAGATTACCAATGTAGAAATCTTAAGTCGACATAATTTAAACCGAGATTGAACAACCTGAACACAGAACATGTGTATCAGTCTTTTGTTCTTAAATTTTAACAGTACATCACTGAAGTTTTCAGTGAAATTATTTAACGTCCTGCTAGACGTCCATGCAAAACTTTCCTTAATCAAAAACCATTTATCAGTTTGTCCTAATAAAAATTCAGGTCACTTCAGGTCCCTGGCGGGAATTTGGTTGACTTCTGTACCACAGAAGTGGCCACACATTTGCAAGCCTAACCAGCACACACTGTCTTTGTCCTCTATGGACAAAGATCTTAAACATACGGTTCAAGGAATTATCACAGAACGAGTGTAATGCTTTAATGCTAATTATCAAAAGGAGGCACCAAACCGGGAAATAAAGTTTAAGACATTTCGGTCTTACTCTTGACAGGGTAAGATAGCAGACAGAAACAATGGCTAAAACACACTAAAAAGGTGATCAAGATGTTTTTACAAGCTCAAATTATATAGTTACATTGTATAATTTACACATTACATGGTCTATCTCTGGTACAAGTCCAATATATCATGTATGAGTATTCGTATAGTAATTACAAAGTTCAGCACACCTCATCCCAGGAGGGCGAAAGTCATTAACAGACTGACCTGGCTAAGGTATTCAAGAAGATTATGGGCAAGTTTAAATTTTATTTTTTACAACTTCACCCTTCAGGAAACTAGGCCATTTTTGGCCCAAAAAAATTACATCAAAGGCTGGTCTCACAGATAACGTCGTACCACTGTGTCGTTAGAGATGTTCTTCAGTACCGAGTTTCCTCTTATTCTTGTGGGTTCCTTGACATGCTGGCTTAAAGTGTCGTCGTCGCCACAAATAGTTCGGCTCTCCATGTATCTTCACGTCCATACTGTTCCTTATTCTCCCAGTCTATCCTTCCGTGATTGAAGTCCCGTTGTCTCATGGTCTGTTTGTGGTCCCGAGCCTGAGGAAGGGAGGAGTGTTAAATCTTAAGGAATATAATTGGATGTTAAGATTACCACAAGATTCCTGTACTCTTACAGACTACACAGCCGTTGAATCCCTTACTAGTAACCTGCACTTAACCTACCAAACACCCTATGTTATGAGCTGTATGACGAACACGGTAAAACTAGCCATACAGACCCCTACAGCGAGAGACTGTAGGACAGTGTACCCGCATGATCACCGCCAGGGCCTCTTGCCTCGCTAGTTGGGGGAGCTGGTCGGCCGAGCGGATATCACACTGGATTTGTGATCCTGTGATCCTGTGGTCCCGAGTTCGATCCCGGGCGCTGGCGAGAAACAATGAGCAGACTGTCACCCTACGCCCCTGTTACCTAGCAGTAAAATAGGTACCTGGGTGTTAGTCAGCTGTCACAGGCTGCTTCCTGGGGGTGGAGGCCTGGTCGAGAACCGGGCCGCGGGGACACTAAAGCCCTGAAATCAAGATACCCTGTCCACATTAACTATGTCACCCGACAAATATTTCTTAGTTTGGAAAAATTCTTAGCCATTTAATACTAATCCAGCAGGATTACCATATTTAAAGTTCGTTAAATTAATAAAGTAAACTCACTTCTGGCGAAAACTATGAAGTCTTCCTTATCCTCGTCTTTGAGACTAAGTAGCTGGAAGCCGCTGCCAAGATCAGCAGCAAGAGTTTGCTTGATCCCAGCCGTGGGTATTGGTAGTCGCGCACCACGAGAAGTGTTGGTTCTTACCAGCCCTCGTTTCATATATCTGAAACGATTGAAAATTAAATAGTTAAATTTACTAGAAGGGGACAAAAGATTATTCTAACCTGCATATTGGGTACTACAAGCACAATAGTTTGTAGTATGGAATTTAGAGTTTAACGATCAAACTAGAACATTTTTACTTACCATGTTCCCAGGTGTGCCACAGGATGGAGTGTCTTGTTTGCTGTGGCTTAAGAACAGTCATTTGGTTTACTTTTTTATACTAGAGTAAAAGTGTAACTGTCCTTTTAACATGTGCGAACATCGTCCTACGAAACTAGAATAGTTAATGTGCATGGCTGGGCTAGACTGAACATTCCCAAACTACAATTTTGAACAGCTAGAGCAATCCACTGCGGGTAGTGTCCGGAGACTAGCATCTGAGGTTTACTTATGGCGCGTGACAAGTTTACTTAGGGGCAGGGGTGACGCAAGGTGAAGGGGACGCAGCTAGGAGGGGGCGGGGACGCTACATGGGGCAGGGAGAGGGGGACAGGGGACGCAGCAAGGAGGGGGGCGGGGACGCTACATGGGGCAGGGAGAGGGGGACAGGGGGACGCAGCAAGGAGGGGGGCGGGGACGCTACATGGGGCAGGGAGAGGGGGACAGGGGACGCAGCAAGGAGGGGGGGCGGGGACGCTACATGGGGCAGGGAGAGGGGGACAGGGGACGCAGCAAAGGGGGCGGGGGAGAGGGAGGGGGGAGGGAGGGGGAGAGGGAGGGGGACAGGGGAGGCAGCAAGGGGGAGGAGCGGGGACGCAACATGGGGCGGGGAAGACAGGGGACGCAGCAAGGGGGGTGAAGCCCCCCTCACATACAGCTAACCTCAGGAGACGAAGCTGGAACTGTATACCAAAAGTGAGGTAAAACAACACTGAAGTGCTTTTTGTCTCATTCTCACTTTTATACCCAGCAGCCCACCAAACCCGGCCGCTGATTGGTGGACATTCACCCTAAACCTCACCCCATTGGTCAACATTTAGCGAGTCTCAAGTGTCAATTAACAATGGCCAACAGCCACTCCTTCACTTCACCAAATACTAACGAGTCTCTAAATGATCCTCAGCTTGAATGTTTGAAGTTGTTCATTTCAAAATCTAATTCACAAACCAAATACAACATTCTGTTGTATTTGGTTTGTGACAGATGGAATGCATTAGGCAGATGCATTGTGACAGATGGAATGCATTAGGCAGTGATGTGGTGGAGGCTGACTCCATACACAGTTTCAAATGTAGATATGATATAGCCCAATACCTTACTTTGAGGTTACCTTGAGGTGCTTCCGGGGCTTAGCGTCCCCGCGGCCCGGTCGTCGACCAGGCTTCCTGGTTGCTGGACTGATCAACCAGGCTGTTAGACGCGGCTGCTCGCAACCTGATGTATGAGTCACAGCCTGGTTCATCAGGTATCCTTTGGAGGTGCTTATCCAGTTCTCTCTTGAAAACTGTGAGGGGTCGGCCAGTTATGCCCCTTATGTGTAGTGGAAGCGTGTTGAACAGTCTCGGACCTCTGATGTTGATAGAGTTCTCTCTCAGAGTACCTGTTGCACCTCTGCTTTTCAACGGGGGTATTCTGCAAATCCTGCCATGTCTTCTGGTCTCATGTGATGTTATTTCTGTGTGCAGGTTTGGGACCAGCCCCTCAATTATTTTCCACGTGTAAATTATTATGTATCTCTCCCGCCTGCGCTCAAGGGAGTACAGATTTAGGCTCTTTAGTCGGTCCCAGTAATTTAGATGTTTTACTGAGTGGATTATAGCAGTAAAGGATCTCTGCACGCTCTCCAGGTCAGCAATTTCTCCAGCTTTGAAAGGGGCTGTCATTGTGCAACAGTATTCCACTCTAGAGAGCACTAGCGTCTTGAAAAGTATCATCATCGGTATAGCATCTCAAGTGTGAAAGGTTCTTGTTATCCAACCTGTCATTTTTCTTGCAGTTGTGACGGCTACTTTATTGTGTTCTTTAAAGGTAAGGTCTTCCGACATGAGTACACCCAGATCCTTTACATTGCCTTTTCGTTCTATGTTATGATTTGCTTGAGTTTTGTACGTGGTTTCCGTTTTTTATTTTCAATTTTTCCGTAGCGCATGAGCTGGAACTTATCCTCGTTAAACACCATATTATTTTCTGTAGCCCATAGAAAGACCTGATCTACATCTGATTGGAGGTTTGCCGTGTCCTCTATGTTGCCAACTCTCATGAAAATCCTAGTGTCATCTGCAAAGGATGATACAGTGCTATAGGTTGTGTTCTTGTCTATGTCCGATATGAGGATGAGAAAAAGTACTGGAGCAAGCACAGTACCCTGGGGGACTAAGCTCTTCACGGTTGATGGGCTGGATTTTATTTTGTTGACTATTACACATTGGGTTCTGTTAGTCAGGAAATTGTAGATCCATCTGCCTATTTTCCCGGTAATTCCTTTTGAACGCATTTTATGTGCAATAACACCATGGTTACATTTATCAAAAGCTTTTGCGAAATCTGTGTAAATTACATCAGCGTTTTGTTTGTCTTCCATAGCATCTAATGCCATATCATAGTGGTCCAGCAACTGCGACAGGCAAGAGCGCCCTGTTCTGAAACCATGTTGTCCGGGGTTATGGAGATGCTGTGATTCCATGTATTTTGTGATCTTACTTCTTAGCACTCTCTCAAAAAATTTTACGATGTGCGATGTTAGTGCTATCGGTCTGTAATTTTTTGCCTCTGCCTTATTTCCTCCTTTATGGAGTGGTGCTATCTCTGCTGTTTTTAGTATGTCAGGGATAACGCCAGTATCTAGGCTTTGTCTCCACAGAATGTGGAGGGCCTGCGATAGTGGTTTTTTACAGTTTTTGATGAATATGGAGTTCCAAGAATCCGGGCCTGGTGCAGAGTGCATAGGCATACTGTTTATAGCTTCTTCAAAATCTAGTGGGGATAGGGCGACGTCTGATATATGATTTGATGTTGGTATCATATCCATGAAAAACTCATTTGGGTTATCAATCTTTAGTGCGTTTAATGGCTCGCTGAAAACAGAGTCGTACTGCTTCCTCAGTAACTCGCTCATTTCTTTGTTGTCATTTCTCATGTCTTTGTTGAGCCTACTGCAGAGGCAGTAGGCTCAAGAATCTATACACCAGTAGATCGACAGTCGAGAGGCGGGACCAAAGATCCAAAGCTCAATCTCCGAAAGCATCTGGAATAGGTCCAGATGCTATTCCATCCTGGAATAGGACAGAATAGGTCCTGTTGTTGTTGTTAAAGATTCGCTACCTGGAACAAAGTTCCAAGTAGCACGGGCTATGGTGAGCCCGTCGAATACGTGGGTCCACTCACGGACCTTCACATCTCTCCACACCCTCAAACAAGTATTTACCCAGGCCATTTCAATGTAATTACGGTATAACTGGAAACTAAGCCTGATACAGGAAACAGGGAGCCTGACAGCTGAGTGGACAGCGCTTCGGATTCATAGTCCTGAGGTTCCGGGTTCGATCCCCGGTGGAGGCGGAAACAAATAGGCAGAGTTTCTTTCACCGTGATGCCCCTTTCACCTAGCAGTAAATAGGTACCTGGGAGTTAGACAGCTGCTACGGGCTGCTTCCTGGGGAGTGTGTAACAAAAAGGAGGCCTGGTCGAGGACCGGGCCGCGGGGACACTAAAGCCCCGAAATCACCTCAAGATAACCTCAAGATAACCACCTTGCCTACTTGTGGAGTTAATGGCTAATTGTATAGCCCCTGTCTAACAGTTTATAAGACTAAGTTAACACTATAGTAGGGCTGTCTTACCGAGGGAGTAGAGACTTCCTGGCAAGAGTTAACCAAGAGTGTTTACAAGCCATAATGCCAAGCTTCAGTGGCATTACTAAATGCCAGATACGAGGAAGGTGTTGTATGGAGAGAAGAGGAGTTTTTCAACTCCTTTTGACCATGTCGTAGCTCAGTCGATTAAGGCAGCGTCTGGGATGCTCTCGGACGCAGGTTCGAATCCTCGTCACGGCCCTTGTGGATTTGTTGTAGGTCCTGGAGTCTATGAACACCACCAAACTATATCCGATCATCCAGGGTTGTGGGTTCAGGATAGCAGCATCATCTAACAGCCTAGTCAGAGACCGGGCCGCGAGAACAGTGTTCCCAGCAATACAAATCACATTTAATTAAGGAAGGCAGGATAGAATGCCAGTGTTTGAGATACCAAGTAGCGAGGAGCAGGGCGTTGTTCTATTCCCTCGTTGATGTTCCGTTGTTCAGTTATTCCGTTGTCGATGTTCCGTTGTTCCGTTGTTAATGTTCAGTACAGAGACTGTTCTCGTTGCCTTGTAATGTGTGGCTGTAGTTGGCTGTACCTGAGGACGAAAGGAAGTTAACATTAGGAATGTTAGGTTAAAAATGGTTAATATGGCACAATCATGTTTTTCTCTCTTTATAACGTTACGTAAACGTAGTTCATTAAGCCCTCGTTAGACGCTAGTAATTTCCACTACCACCCACAGGATGGGTATTGGGTGCACAACTAGTCACACGATGGGTATGGGGCCCACTACCACCCACAGGATGAGTATGGGGTCCACTACCACCCACAGGATGGGTATGGGGTCCACCACCACCCACAAGATGGGTATGGGGTCCACCACCACCCACAGGATGGGTATGGGGACCATAGTACCTAATATCAATATGCAAATATTTAAATGAGAAAATTAATGATTAATTGATAATTAGCAAACTTATCAATTTATGAAACTGACAAGTCTTAAGTGCAAAGTTTATAAAAGGAATTTGAAATTGAGAATCTAGGTAATAATATCAATTGGTAAATCGTAAATATTGTAAAGTTAAGATGTATGATTATGTGGTGCTGTTGTAGGTAAGAGGGACAGGTAACGTTAGACGTTCTGTTCTTAAACGTTTCTTAGACGTATCTGTCACGCATCTGACAGATACGTATCACGTATCAAACTCACTCTCTAACATTTGGGTCAAACTCAAATGGTCAGTTTGGGTCAAACTCAAATGGTCAGTTTGGGTCAAACTCAAATGGTCAGTTTGGGTCAAACTCAAATGGTCAGTTTGGGTCAAACTCAAATGGTCAGTTTGGGTCAAACTCAAATGGTCAGTTTGGGTCAAACTCAAATGGTCAGTTTGGGTCAAACTCAAATGGTCAGTTTGGGTCAAACTCAAATGAATGGTCAGTTTGGGTCAAACTCAAATGGTCAGTTTGGGTCAAACTCAAATGGTCAGTTTGGGTCAAACTCAAATGGTCAGTTTGGGTCAAAATCACTCTCTAACATTAGTCCATAATACCACAACCCTCCAACCCCCAACTCCAGCTGATGCCTGTAGAAGCCCCCCACTCCTCTATCTAACCTCTTATATCACCCATTAACCTACAATTCCTGGTGATATTTATGGGTGAATAAATATGGGGGTCGACTCCTCATGAAAGAGGTATTACTGTAAAACTGAATTCCTGTGGGTGGTATGACATACATCCCAGCCATACACCATACACCTCATTCATACACTACATATCCCAGCCTCACCCACACACCCTTCCCTCACCCACACACCCTTCCCTTATCCACACACCCACACCCACACCCACATACCCTGTATGTGACATGTTCTGCTCAAGTTATGAAGACGACGCTAGTTAGAGCCGCATGCTTGAGGACCTCAACGAGCTAATTAACTCGGACGTGTTTGGGGTCTTGAGACCAAGGCTAAGATGGCAATTAGACTCACGAAGCCCTGATTGTTTGGCGATGAATGGCAGCGGTTGTTCTAGTGTATGTTGGTGGTTTAGTAATTATATGTCAACAGTGACGGGTGTGGGAGGGTGGGAGTGTGTGTGTGGGAGTGTGGGAGTGTGGGAGTGTGGGAGTGTGTGTGTGTGTGTGTGTGTGTGTGTGTGTGTGTGTGTGTGTGTGTGTGGGAGTGTGGGAGGGTGGGAGTGTGGGAGTGTGTGTGTGGGAGTGTGGGAGTGTGTGTGTGTGTGTGTGTGTGTGTGTGTGTGTGTGTGTGTGTGTGTGTGTGGGAGTGTGGGAGGGTGGGAGTGTGTGTGTGTGTGTGTGTGTGTGTGTGTGTGTGTGTGTGTGTGTGTGTGTGTGTGCGTGTGTGTGCGTGTGTGTGTGTGTGTGGGAGTGTGTGTGTGGGAGTGTGTGTGTGGGAGTGTGGGAGTGTGTGTGTGTGTGTGTGTGTGTGTGTGTGTGTGTGTGTGTGTGTGTGTGTGTGTGTGTGTGTGTGTGTGTGCGTGTGTGTGCGTGTGTGTGCGTGTGTGTGTGTGTGTGGGAGTGTGTGTGTGTGTGTGTGTGTGTGTGTGTGTGTGTGTGTGTGTGTGTGTGTGTGTGTGTGTGTGTGTGTGTGTGTGTGTGTGAGTGTGTGTGTGTGTGTGTGTGTGTGTGTGTGTGTGTGTGATAATTGCTATATGTTCTTATACATATAGCAAGTAATTGCTATATGTTCTTATATATATAGAAAATAATTGTTAAACGTTCTTATACATTGTTCTAGTTCTTCATATAACAAGACAAGTGTTTGGCAAATTAGACACAGTAGAGGATAGCACAGTAGAGGATAGCACAGTAGAGGATAGCACAGTAGAGGATAGCACAGTAGAGGATAACACAGTAGAGGATAACACAGTAGAGGATAACACAGTAGAGGATAACACAGTAGAGGATAGCACAGTAGAGGATAGCACAGTAGAGGATAGCACAGTAGAGGATAGCACAGTAGAGGATAGCACAGTAGAGGATAGCACAGTAGAGGATAGCACAGTAGAGGATAACACAGTAGAGGATAACACAGTAGAGGATAGCACAGTAGAGGATAGCACAGTAGAGGATAGCATAGTACAGGATAGCAGCACCTCCAACGATCACAACACATTATTACAACACACGTCGCTAGGCTCAATACCCCCGCGTACCGTTGTAGTTGTCAAAGATTAGCTACCTGGAACACAAAGTTCCAAGTAGCACGGGCTATGGCGAGCCCGTATAGTGCTTTGCCGCGTACCGACTGACTGTTCCAGATATAATACCTCCCCCCCCCCCTTCCTGAGTTACTGCAACGCCCTCTGTGCGTCTCCTGAGTGAAATACAGACCTGTTTACCTGCTCTACGATGTCCCTCTCTCCCTATAATACCCCAGATCCACCTTCCTGAGGCGTCATCTGTCGGCTGAGTTATGAAACACCTTCGTCTGTGATTCCATCAGGGGCCCGGATGTTCCTTTCTCCTAGTCTGATTTAGGGAGTTGTTGATTTCGGTTATATGGTGATAAGTTATTAAAGTCTTCCCTTTCTCTCTCTCATTTTCTTTTATTCTCTCTCTCTCTCTCTCTCTCTCTCTCTCTCTCTCTCTCTCTCTCTCTCTCTCTCTCTCTCTCTCTCTCTCTCTCTCTCTCTCTCTCTCTCTCTTTTCTCTCTCTCTCTCTCTCTCTCTCTATCTCTCTCTGATTGCGGACTTACGGACCGACGGGGCTAAGGAACGTGATAAAACAAGGGGGATAAGGCACACGAAGATATGAAAAGGAAAGAGAGCGATACACAATTTATCAGGGGGTTTCATAGATACGCTGGTTTGTCAGGGTGAAAAATGTGCAGCCTTATAAACTGCTTTCAATAGTGGCTAATGGCCAGGTCGTGATGTTCTCAAGGTGGTCATGTTGTTTTAGAGGCTGGCGTGGAGTGGGGGGTAGAGGTGAGGCTTAAGTCTGGGTGTTGGAGAGATGGTAACAGGTACTCTGAGAGAGAACTCTATCAACATCAGAGGTCCGAGACTGTTCAACACGCTTCCACTACACATAAGGGGCATAACTGGCCGACCCCTCACAGTGTTCAAGAGAGAACTGGATAAGCACCTCCAAAGGATACCTGATCAACAGGGCTGTGACTCATACGTCAGGCTGCGAGCAGCCGCGTCCAACAGCCTGGTTGATCAGTCCAGCAACCAGGAGGCCTGGTCGACGACCGGGCCGCGGGGACGCTAAGCCCCGGAAGCACCTCAAGGTAACCTCAAGGTATGGTGGCTTGTTAAATACGTGGCGGTGAGAGATAGTTAATAGTCTTTCCACACGCGCGCACACACACACACACACACACACACACACACACACACACACACACACACACACACGCACGCACGCACACACACACACACACACACACACACACACACACACACACACACACACACACACAGGCATAGAGGGCTCACTATTAGGTGAGTACACACACACACAGCATAGAGCTCGTACCTTGTCAAGCACAAGACGAAGCTGGAAAAAGTCCAAAGGTATGCCACTAGACTAGTCCCAGAACTAAGAAGCATGAGTTACGAGGAAAGGCTGCGGGAAATGCACCTTACGACACTGGAAGACCGAAGAGTAAGGGGAGACATGATCACAACCTACAAAATCCTCAGGGGAATCGACCGGGTAGACAAGGATAAACTATTCAACACTGGAGGGACGCGAACAAGGGGACACAGGTGGAAACTGAGTACCCATATGAGCCACAGAGACGTTAGAAAGAACTTTTTCAGTGCCAGAGTAGTTAACGGATGGAATGCATTAGGCAGTGATGTGGTGGAGGCTGACTCCATACACAGTTTCAAATGTAGATATGATAGAGCCCAATAGGCTCAGGAATCTGTACACCAGTTGATTGACGGTTGAGAGGCGGGACCAAAGAGCCAAAGCTCAACCCCCGCAAGCACAAATGGGTGAATACACACACACACACACACACACACCACACACACAACACACACACACACACACACACACACACACACACACACACACACGCACACACCAAAACCGCCAACATTTCCTAGCCATTTTTCAGAGAATGATTAATACGAGTAATTTCCCCAGCTGAGTACAAGATTAATCACCCTTCAACGACACCCCTAACACATTACTTGAGATTTTCTGCAATGCAATTGAGCTTCAACTGTTGCAAGCAACAAGGTCATTTATATCTCCTTACATTCACTTGGGACAACGGGAGATTCGAACTCGGGTCCTAAACACGAACAAGATCGCTGTCCTGACGACTATTTTCATCTGTGTTGACGAGAATCAGCTGTGTTTATGAGAATCAGCTGTGTTTACGAGAATCAGCTGTGTTTACGACAGTCAGCTGTGTTTACGAGAATCAGCTGTGTTTACGACAATCAGCTGTGTTTACGAGAATCAGCTGTGTTTACGACAATCAGCTGTGTTTACGACAGTCAGCTGTGTTTACGAGAATCAGCTGTGTTTACGAGAATTAGCTGTGTTTACGACAATCAGCTGTGTTTACGAGAATCAGCTGTGTTTACGAGAATCAGCTGTGTTTACGAAAATCAGCTGTGTTTACGAAAATCAGCTGTGTTTACGAGAATCAGCTGTGTTTACGAAAATCAGCTGTGTTTACGAGAATCAGCTGTGTTTACCGCTCCTACAAACAATAAGGAAGAACCTCATAATAAAGAAGAATCAGAGAAGACTCAAAGTCACTTTATTTGCATCTTATAGTCTCCGAGACGACCGATATTGGTGACCTTAGGGTTATCTATATGGCCAATATTCTCAAGGTTCCGCACCTGGCCCAACTTGGACAAAGAGAAGTTGGCAGCAATAACATAAGACGCTCAGCCATTAACAGCCTCGTGTAGACTGTGCCATTATGACATCACGTCATCAGCCATTAACTCACATTAGAAACATGTTCACTTAACACATAGATACGACTGAAATCAAGTCACTCAACCGTATAAAGGCTCTGACACACAGTTGAATCCTGTCTCAAACACGATTGGAACTTCAATGCCTTCAAACGAGGATGAAAGTGCAATTTAATAGGTAACTAAATAATGGAATTTTTTTGTAATAGGTAACTCCCCTTTGCCTTCACGATAATGGGTGAATTATGGATAATTTACATTTAATTAATGTAATGGGTAATTCTCCTCTATCAGGATTATGCTGGAATTGGTAATTCCTTTTTCGTGATAATGGGGATGAATGGGAGTATGGTGTAATAGGTATCTGTGCTCCCTTCATAATAGTGGGATTAGTTATCCCACTGGATTTAATACGCTTCAGAACTTTCATTAATTTGTTAGCGAATCAATCATCTGTTCTTTCATCAATCACTGTGTTTATTGATGTAGTTACTTCTATTTATGTTCATCAGCTGTGTTTACGACAATCAGCTGTGTTTACAAAAATCAGCTGTGTTTAAGACAATCAGCTGTGTTTACGACAATCAGCTGTGTTTACGACAATCAGCTGTGTTTACGACAATCAGCTGTGTTTACGACAATCAGCTGTGTTTACGACAATCAGCTGTGTTTACAAAAATCAGCTGTGTTGACGACAATCAACTGTGTTTACGACAATCAGCTGTGTTTACAAAAATCAGCTGTGTTGACGACAATCAACTGTGTTTACGACAATCAGCTGTGTTTACGAAAATCAGCTGTGTTGACGAAAATCAGCTGTGTTTACGACAATCAGCTGTGTTTACGAAAATCAGCTGTGTTTACAAAAATCAGCTGTGTTTACGACAATCAGCTGTGTTGACCGCTCTCACAAACTAAGGTCACTGGTTCATTATTCTGTCTAAAGTTTAAATAGGAAGATAAAGATGTCTTCAAGCTCAGGTTCCTGTAAACTACCACAGGATCACCTGTAGGGTTGTAGGCGACTCTAATGGCCCTCAGGCCGCGTCTCTGTATCTTTAACTACCCACGGAAAGGGGGAGTGAGAGGAGGTGAGAGAGAGGGGGTGAGGGAACCAGACAATGAGAAGGACGAGAAGAGGTGTTCGTAAGAGAGGGGTCGAGTAGAAGAGAGGGGAAACAGAGTGGAATGCATAGCAAAAAAAGATGTGTGTTGTAAATTGAATGGGAAAGAGATGACAAGGATGCCATAAGCTCTCTCTCTCTCTCTCTCTCTCTCTCTCTCTCTCTCTCTCTCTCTCTCTCTCTCTCTCTCTCTCTCTCTCTCTCTCTCTCTCCAAGGCTTATTTCCCGACAGTGAGCGAATAGCCTCGTTCTCGCGCGACAGAGACTAGTCGGAGGTGATGAAGGAACAGGTGAGATGGAGATGGCTGGGAGAGGAGGTAGTGTGGTTGCTGGGAGAGGAGGTGGTGAAGTGGCTGGGAGAGGTGGTAGTGTGGTGGTATTCGAACCCCCGACAGCCAGGGCTCCCGTGCACCTTAGCATGTGGTCTCCTGAGTAATATATATACTCACATGATCCCAGCGTGAGAGGTGATTTGATGAAATACCTGTGACCAAATTTCACACACACAGGGGCCCGTGTGTGTGTGTGTGTGTGTGTGTACTTACCTAGTTGTTCTTGCCGGGGGTTGAGCTCTGGCTCTTTGGTCCTGCCTCTCAACTGTCAATAAACTAATGTACAGGTTCCTGAGCCTATTGGGCTCTATCATATCTACACTTGAAACTGTGTGTGTGTGTGTGTGTGTGTGTGTGTGTGTGTGTGTGTGTGTGTGTGTGTGTGTGTGTGTGTGTGTGTGTGTGTGTGTGCGTGTGTGTGTGTACTTAGCTAGTTGTGCTTGCGGGGATTGAGCTCTGGCTCTTTGGTCCCGCCTCTCAACTGTCAATCAACTAATGTACAGGTTCCTGAGCCTATTGAGCTCTATCATATCTACACTAGAAACTGTGTGTGTGTGTGTGTGTGTGTGTGTGTGTGTGTGTGTGTATGTGTGTGTGTGTATGTGTGTGTGTGTGTATGTGTGTGTGTGTGTGTGTGTGTGTGTGTGTGTGTGTGTGTGTGTGTGTGTGTGTGTGTGTGTGTGTGTGTGTGTGTGTGTGTGCACTCAAAAGATTACAACGAGACTCGTCCCAGTATTGTAATGGAAAAGAAACAAAGACCTAAACCTGAAAACGCAAGAAAAGAGGAGAGGACAGAGAGAGAAGACATGATAAAGACGTATAAAATACTTACAAGGATTGACAGTGAAAAAACAGAAATCTTCCCAAAGAGCATCAACAGATCAAGAGAGGCATGGAAAGAGGCTCGAAACCTCGAAACTTTCCTTTCAGTGTAAGAGTTGTAGGAGAATCAAATAAACAAAAAAAAAGCAGGTTGAAGAGTCAAACTTCATTCCTGTAAAAAGCCACAGAAGCTGTTGAGTGGATTCGAACCCAAGTATTTTATATATATATATCACCTTACTGTGATTTCTCTGTGTAAACCCAATCATAATTCTAAAAGTAGATATGATAGGGAAATAGATCCTATGAAATGATGATCATGGGGCCTCGTAGCCTGGTGGATAGCGCGCAGGACTCGTAATTCTGTGGCGCGGGTTCGATTCCCGCACGAGGCAGAAACAAATGGGCAAAGTTTCTTTCACCCTGAATGCCCCTGTTACCTAGCAGTAAAATAGGTACCTGGGTGTTAGTCAGCTGTCACGGGCTGCTTCCTAGGGGTGGAGGCCTGGTCGAGGACCGGGCCGCGGGGACACTAAAGCCCCGAAATCATCTCAAGATAACCTCAAGATCAGGAGTCATTGCATTAGACAGGAGTGACTCTGTACCCATGCGGCTCAGGCTTGGGTACAAATATAGACGAGGAACCCTTTTAACCCTGTCGTAGCTCAGTCGATTAAGGCAGTGTCTGGGATGCTCCTGGACGCAGGTTCGAATCCTCGTCACGGCCCTTGTGGATTTGTTCATAGACGAGGAGTCACAATAACGTGGCTGAAATATGTTGACCAAACCACACACTAGAAGGCGAAGGGACGACGACGTTTCGGTCCGTCCTGGACCATTCTCAAGTTGAGTGTGGAAATAATGGTCCAGGACGGACCGAATCGTCGTCGTCCATTCACTTTCTAGTGCTGTGTACAAATATTAATGGACACATGGAATAGGTGTTAATGGTAAATGACACCAAGTTAAAAAATATATAGTATGTTAAGGTCTCACACCCTCGCCCATTATGTTCTTGATTGTCCATTGATTAATGTACATAGCAACACTGGAACAACGACTGTCCCTGAACAAATAGCCTGAATGTGTCACAACAGAAAGATTGATGATATTCCGGAGAGATATATATATATATAAGAATTTTGTACCAAGATTGTAACCTGAATTGTCTGAATGTCTATTTGCAAATTGTTTGTGTACCTGGTCATAAACGAATATATGTGTGTATGTTTGGTAACATACTGCATGTGTAAATGAAGAAATGTATATATGTTTTATCACTCAGAATATATATATATATATATATATATATATATATATATATATATATATATATATATATATATATATATATATATATATATATATATATATATATATATATATATATATATATATATATATATATGTAATGAACGGGGTGAGAATAGCGTGAGCAACCTCATCCCTTTGTGTGTATCTATACCTCAATAAACGTATTTCAATTTCAACGAGCTGCTAGATAACCGGGACCCAAGAGCTAAAGCCCAATCCTGCAAGCATAAATAGCACCAGGGAGCACGCAGAACCAATTACAATAAATTCCACAATTTTAACACAACACACAATGCCAATACTACGTACAACTAAATAAAACTTTATTTAGTGGACATTTTCAATTACTAAATTCCCCCGTCACCATTTAACCTGTCCTTAAATACTTTGAGAATTTCTTGAGGTTATCTTGAGATGATTTCGGGGCTTTAGTGTCCCCGCGGCCCGGTCTTCGACCAGGCCTCCGGGGTCCGAGGTTGAGAGGGTTATCTTGAGGTTATCTTGAGATGATTTCGGGGCTTTAGTGTCCCCGCGGCCCGGTCCTCGACCAGGCCTCCACCCCCAGGAAGCAGCCCGTGACAGCTGACTAACACCCAGGTACCTATTTTACTGCTAAGTAACAGGGGCATAGGGTGAAAGAGACTCTGCCCATTGTTTCTCTCCGGCGCCCGGGATCGAACCCGGGACTGCAGGATTACAAGTCCAGCGTGCTGTCCGCTCGGCTCCCTAAATATCATATTTTTCATAAAAAAATTATTAATTTTTTTCCTGTGGTATCCCAAAAGCGGATGAATGTAAGTGTCTGTATTACACACAGAAATCACAATAGCGTGATGCATCAAATGAACAAATCCACAAGGGCCGTGACGAGGATTCGAACCTGCGTCCGAGAGCCTCCCAGACGCTGCCCAGACGGACGCAGGTTCGAATCCTCGTCACGGCCCTTGTGGATTTGTTCATTTAAGAAGCTGTATGTTTTTGGGACTGGGAGGAAGCTGGGACGTGGGATACTGCAATCCCCAATATCCCAAACGACTCAAATAGCTTTTAAATTAGTGCCATTTCAGGCCTAAGTGCCAAAGATCTCTGGCCACACTGCCCTCACTGTGGCCGAAACAACAATAGAAGCTTTTAAGAATGAACTAGACCAATTCCCGCTACAGTTACTGGATCAGCCCGACTGTGATGGCTCTGTGGGAGGGGAGCTTCAAAGAGCCTCACAGAATAGCTTCCGGGAGTAAAAATGGAACTCTCGAAATCATCAACAGGTATCACCTCCCAGCGTGATAGTGAGGGGAAGGAAGATGAACAGAGATGCTGGCAAGATAAGTGGAAAACAAGGCACTAGAGTAGAGGAAATTAGTGTTCTAGGAGACTGAATGAGTAGCGTCTATATAGTGTATAGACTAAAGTATATAGACTATAAAGTATAGACTATATAGTATATATACTAAATACCCTTTCAGATGCATTCTTTGCAATTTCATCTACAATGTCACTTCCTAATATTCCTCCATGACTTGTCACCATATTGATAATGACGAGGATGAAGGTGATGATGACGGATATGATGATAAACTAAAAATGATCACTTGAGAATGATAACACATTGTAGCCAACAGAAAACGCATTCAAATAAGCCAAATAAATCACTGTTGAGGAAAACGCCATGAATGTGGGATGGGGGACTCTCATAAATCACTCACGGGTAATATACATAGACCATAATGAGGCTCGAGTTTATCTTGAGAGAGAGAGAGAGAGAGAGAGAGAGAGAGAGAGAGAGAGAGAGAGAGAGAGAGAGAGAGAGAGAGAGAGAGAGAGGCGAGGCTTCATGAAGGGAGGAGAGTAGAAAGCTGGAACGGAAATAGAAATATGGAAAAGAGACGGATAAAATAAGGAATACCGAAAGGGTTAAAAACAAAATAGAGTTGGAAAAGGAAAAGAAGATAGAGAAAAAGACACGATAAGAGAGAGAGAGAGGAAGAGGACATGAAGATAACCAAACCAAATCTAAAATGAAGGGTTGAGAGAATGAAAGGAACAGAAGATGGAAGAGTTTAGATAAAAAGAAAAACACGAGATGGAACAGAAGTGTAAACAGGTGTCGTAAAACTCATTACTACACATGAGGAGTAGTCAACAGGTGAACTGGACCGAGAGGGAAAGAGAATGGAACAGATAATCCCCCCCCCTCTCCCCTCCCCCCCCCCCTTCCACCCAAAAGGCTCTTGCCACTACGCACATTCCAGCGAATTTCGACCGTAAAGCACCAGCTGTATAACACACTTTACATCCCCGAAGAATGTCATCATTCCCTAATGCACAAGACCGCCTTCTGAACTAGCACACTGCGGGACTCTGGAGATCAGACGGGGTAACGTTCAGGTTAACAAGTGAAGCTGCCCATTATCCTCGCTGGAGGCAAAGTTTAAGAATGAAATAAAACAAACAGAAGGAGAAAGTGAGACATAAAGAGAGAGATAAAGAAGAGATTATAAAGAGAACCAAAAACTATCTCAAATCTCTCTTTCTACAGCTATATATATATATATATATATATATATATTATATAATAATATATATATATATATATATATATATATATATATATATATATATATATATATATATATATATATATATATATATATCGTATCCACTGGGATTACTCCTCTCGTATCCACTGGGATTACTCCTCTCGTATCCACTGGGATTACTCCTCTCGTATCCACTGGGATTACTCCTCTCGTATCCACTGGGATTACTCCTCTCGTATCCACTGGGATTACTCCTCTCGTATCCACTGGGATTACTCCTCTCGTATCCACTGGGATTACTCCTCTCGTATCCACTGGGATTACTCCTCTCGTATCCACTGGGATTACTCCTCTCGTATCCACTGGGATTACTCCTCTCGTATCCACTGGGATTACTCCTCTCGTATCCACTGGGATTACTCCTGTCGTATCCACTGGGATTACTCCTCTCGTATCCACTAGGATTACTCCTCTCGTATCCACTGGGATTACTCCTGTCGTATCCACTGGGATTACTCCTCTCGTATCCACTGGGATTACTCCTCTCGTATCCACTGGGATTACTCCTCTCGTATCCACTGGGATTACTCCTCTCGAATCCACCTGGATTACATTGATTGTATCCACTCAGCGACCTGATTCCCGCCTTTTTGATTCCCGTCACTCAGCCTCTTTTACGGCTGATGATTGGTCCTGGTGGCGAGACTCCCAATTGGCTGCTTCAAGAGCCAGTATCTGCATGACGCCTCCTGATTGGTCGGGACGCCTCCTCCCCCTGAAGAGGATGATGACACAGTTCGCTGATTGGTGTGTTTAGCTGGCCAGTAGGTGAGCCTGCAGGCGTGACCGTAGGTGAAGGCGTAGAGGGGGTTGATGAAGCCGTAGAGGGGTAGATGAAGGCGTAGATGGGGTAGATGAAGGCGTAGAGGGGGTAGATGGAGGCGGAGAGGGGTAGATGAAGGCGTAGTGGGGGTAGATGAAGGCGTAGAGGGGTAGATGAAGGCGTAGAGGGGGTAGATGAAGGCGTAGAGGGGTAGATAAAGACGTAGATGGGGTAGATGAAGACGTAGAATGGTAGATGGAGGCGTAGAGGGGGTAGATGGAGGCGTAGAGGGGGTAGATGGAGCCGTAGAGGGGGTAGATGAAGGCGTAGAGGGTAGATGGAGGCGTAGAGGGGTAGATAATGACGTAGAGGGGTAGATGAAGGCGTAGAGGGGTAGATGGAGGCGTAGTGGGGTAGATGAAGGCGTAGATGAAGGCGTAGAGGGGGTAGATGGAGGCGTAGAGGGGTAGATGAAGGCGTAGAGGAGTAGATTGATGCGTAGAGGGTAGATAGAGGCGTAGAGGGGGTATATAAAGCCGTAGATGGATGCGTAGATGGGTAGATAACGGCGTATAGGGGTAGATGAAGCCGTATATGGGGTAGATTTAGCCGTATAGGGGCAGATGAAGCCGTAGAGGGGGTATATAGAGGTGGTAGATGAAGGCGTAGATAAAACCGTAGAAGACGGTAGATGAAGGCGTATAGGGGGTAGATAAAGCCGTAGAGTGTTTAAAGCCGTAGAGGGGGTAGATGAAGGCGTATAGGGGGTAGATAAAGCCGTAGAGGGGTAGATGAAGGCGTATAGGGGTAGATAAAGCCGTAGAGGGGGTAGATGAAGGCGTATAGGGGTAGATAAAGCCGTAGAGGGGTAGATGAAGGCGTATAGGGGTAGATAAAGCCGTAGAGGGGGTAGATGAAGGCGTATAGGGAGGTAGATAAAGCCGTAGTGTTTAAAGCCGTAGAGGGGGTAGATGAAGCCATAGAGAGGTAGATAAAGCCGTAGAGGGGGTAGATGAAGGCGTATAGGGGGTAGATAAAGCCGTAGAGGGGGTAGATGAAGCCGTAGAGGGGGTAGATGAAGGCGTATAGGGGTAGATAAAGCCGTAGAGGGGGTAGATGAAGCCGTAGAGTGGGTAGATGAAGCCGTAAAGAAGGTCGTAAATAAGGAGGTTTGGATTCAGGTGGACTCAAGACTTCTCAAACCATTCTAGACAAAATAAAAGTCTTTGCCATCCTCAGCTGCTACAGTGCCGTCATCTTGGCCCAACTTGCAGAAACGCTCCACGAATACAGTGTTATAATCCAATAAAGACATCACAGACACTTGTTCCTCCAACTTCCTGGTCTGAAGGAGGACTTGAGCCGCTGGATCTCTGGAGGTCCATTACCACTGGCTTCACCACTCACCCCTCCTGTCACGGGAGGCTCTTAGCATGGTGAGCTGTTAGTATCACCTTGTTCCTGAATTGTGTCGCGTCTTGAACGTGTTGAGAATGGAGCTGTGCCATCTACTGGAACCGTTTTGGGATATACATACAATATCCATCTTCGAAATTTAGGCCTAGCTTGAGGTTAGGCATTTAGTCTTTGCTGGTAATTATGGCCGGTGGGCGTAGGTGGGTACAGGAACAGACTCCTGTTAGTTCCTGTTGACTCCTGTTAGTAGGCTGAGAGCCTTTCCTTCCCTCAGTTCATGTACAGTCCTACCCTCAGCTTCCCCTTGGAACACGTTCCGATAATAGTTTTACAACCAGGTGTCCAATCACTGGGTGAACTGTGGGGTTCAGTTAAGGATTGGAGTCTAGTCGATCCTTCCTCCCAGGCCAGGATACGAACCTGGGCCATATCGCTCACGAAGTGCGAGGAGAGTTTGTTGCCACTACGCCAACCATGGACTACTGTTGTCCCCCACCTTTGCGTGACGCATTGTTCCCACCCTTTTGCGTGACGCATTGTTCCCAGCCGTCTGCGTGACGCATTGTCTACACTCATGTGCCTGTTCGAAGTGCTTAGAGAACGCATAGACACACTACCGAATTATTTTGTATCACAAACAGTAATCTAGAATGAAAACTAATGTTGTTGACTCAACAAACTCAAGAGTTCACG
>NC_091208.1:17175054-17198615 GCF_040958095.1 Procambarus clarkii | reverse complement strand
AGTGCTCAGAAGGGATGGTTATCCAGGTTGGTGAAGGATAACCGGAGGTTTGCCAGTATATATATATCTGATATATATCCGATATATATTTTATATGCTGCCCTACGTTATCCTGCTGATATGTGCCTCTGGTGTTAGGTCTCCAGATATGTCCACTCCTAAGTCTCTCTTTTCCAGAAGTTGGAAGTTGTCTTCCCTTCATCTTATGCTGTATTTGGGTTCTTCTTCTCCATCTCCTTACCCTTATAATCTTGCATTTGTCAGGGTTGAAGTCTGTTGGCCATTTCTCAGACAATCTTTGTAGAGTGTCTGTGTATCTATCTATTAGGATACTGACCATCCCCAAGATGCAGCCTCAGTAGCTGGCTTAACTACCAGGTATCTGTTTATTGCTAGGTGAGTAGACGCATGAGGTGAGAGGAATTGCTGCCAAATTGTTTCCGCATTTCTCTCACTTTTTTCTCAACTTTCCTATAAGGGTAAGTCAACCAGGGGTGAGTCACGTCCTGCCCCCCCATAAGGTAGGCGGACCAGATTGACTTTGGACACTTATTGTGAAATATAAACCCTGGCTTTTCTGTACACACCACTGAACTAGCTGAGGAGTACACACACACACACACACACACACACACACACACACACACACACACACACACACACACACACAAACACACACACAGAGTCCAGTAGGTTCAGGAACCTGTGCACCTGTTGATTGACGGTTGAGAGGCGGGACCAAAGAGCCAGAGCTCAACCCCCGCAAGCACAATTAGGTGAGTACAATTAGCTGAGTACACACACACACACAAATGTGTCGAACAAATGGTTGTTAGAGTTTAACCCAACCAAATGTAATGTAATGAAGATAGGTGTAGGGAGCAGGAGGCCAGATACAAGGTATCATCTGGGAGAGGAAATTCTTCAGGAGTCAGAGAAGGAAAAAGACTTGGGGGTTGATATCACGCCAGACCTGTCTCCTGCAGCACATATCAAGCGGATAACATCAGCGGCATATGCCAGGCTGGCCAACATACGAACGGCATTCAGAAACTTGTGTAAAGAATCATTCAGAACTTTGTATACCACATATGTCAGGCCAATCCTGGAGTATGCAGCCCCAGCATGGAGTCCATATCTAGTCAAGGATAAGACTAAACTGGAAAAGGTTCAAAGGTTTGCCACCAGACTAGTACCCGAGCTGAGAGGTATGAGCTTCGAGGAGAGACTACGGGAATTAAACCTCACTTCGCTGGAAGACAGAAGAGTTAGGGGGGACATGATCACCACATTCAAGATTCTGAAGGGGATTGATAGGGTAGATAAAGACAGTCTATTTAACACAAGGGGCACACGTACTAGGGGACACAGGTGGAAACTGAGTGCCCAAATGAGCCACAGAGATATTAGAAAGAACTTTTTTAGTGTCAGAGTGGTTGACAAATGGAATGCATTAGGGGGTGATGTGGTGGAGGCTGACTCCATACACAGTTTCAAGTGTAGATATGACAGAGCCCGATAGGCTCAGGAATCTGTACACCTGTTGATTGACGGTTGAGAGGCGGGACCAAAGAGCCAGAGCTCAACCCCCGCAAACACAACTAGGTGAGTACACGCACAGTTGGAAGGGGAGGGCCTTGCGTGTGAATGTACAGTACTCGGGGGTCGTAATCCTAGTGTCCCGGGTTCGATCCCCGGTGGAGGCGGAAACAAATAAGCAGAGTTTCTTTCCCCCCTGATGCTCCTGTTAACCTAGCAGTAAATAGGTACCTGGGAGCTAGACATCTGCTACGGGCTGCTTCCTGGGGATGCGTGTGCTAGAGAGAAACATATATATATATATATATATATATATATATATATATATATATATATATATATATATATATATATATATATATATATATATATATATATATATATATATATATATCCTTCCCGTTTTGGTGTTTGTTTTTGATAATTACTTTAAATATAATTTGTGTTGTTTGAGCTTTTGATCTCAATACACGTTTGTTCATGTCTTCCCCCCCCCCCCTCTCTCTCTTCCCTCCCTCTCCCTTCCCTCTCTCTCCCTTCCCTCCCTCTCCCTTCACTCTCTCTTCCCTCCCTCTCTCTTCCCTCCCTCTCCCTTCCCTCTCTCTCCCTTCCCTCCCTCTCCCTTCACTCTCTCTTCCCTCCCTCTCCCTTCCCTCTCTCTCCCTTCCCTCCCTCTCCCTTCCCTCTCCCTTCCCTCTCTCTCCCTTCCCTCCCTCTCCCTTCCCTCTCCCTTCCCTCTCTCTCCCTTCCCTCCCTCTCCCTTCCCTCTCCCTTCCCTCTCTCTCCCTTCCCTTCCTCTCCCTTCCCCTCCCTTTCCCTAGTCCCCTTCCCTTCAGTACCTTCTCTCTTGTGTCAATAGTTAATTAACTCGGCAAATTTACTCGCAAGAGTACTGCTGGAGAGCGCGCACGCGCTCACACACACGCGTAGGGGCCGGTGGCTGAGTGGACAGCACGCTGGGCGCGTGATCCTGGGGTCCCGGGTTTCCTGGAAGGTGAGAAAACAATGGGCAAAGTTTTTTTTTCACCTTAATGCCCCTGTTTTTTCTAGCAATAAATAGGTACCTGGGAGTTAGTCAGCTGTCACGGGGCTGCTTCCTGGTGTGTGTGTGTGTATGGTGTGGGGGGGGGGAATAGTAGTAGTAGTAGAAACAGTTGATTGACAGTTGAGAGGCGGGCCGAAAGAGCAGAGCTCAACCCCCGCAAGCACAACTAGGTGAATACACACACACACACACACACACAGGGTCCTGACAGCCGAGCAGACGCCGTTCTGAGATCGTAGTCCTTAGGGCCTGGGTTTGATTCTCGGTCGAAGCACAAACAAATGGGCAGAGGTTCTTTCACCTAATGCCTCTTTTTACCCAAGAATGTATATAGGCACCTGGGAGTTTAAACAAATAGGTCGGGAGTCAGTACATTAGACAACCGACGGTTAGAATGGCGGGACCCAAGAGCTAAGAGCTCAATTCTGCTGACACAAATAGCGAATTTAAAATAGTAAACACATATCTTACTATAGACACCAGGGACCAGATTCACGAAGCAGTTACGCAAGCACTTACGAACCTGTACATCTTTTCTCAATCTTTGGCAGCTTTGTTTACAATTAATAAACAGTTAATGAGCTCCGAAGCACCAGGAGGCTGTTTATAACAATAACAACAGTTGATTGGCAAGTTTTCATGCTTGTAAACTGTTTAATAAATGTAACCAAAGCCGTCAAAGATTGAGGAAAGATGTACAGGTCCGTAAGTATTTGCGTAACTGCTTCGTGAAACTGGCCTCTGCATCGTTATCTTGAGATGATTTCGGGGCTTTTAGTGTCCCCGCGGCCCGGTCCTCGACCAGGCCTCCACCCCCAGGAAGCAGCCCGTGACAGCTGACTAACACCCAGGTACCTATTTTACTACTAGGTAACAGGGGGCAGAGGGTGAAAGAAACTCTGCCCATTGTTTCTCGCCGGCGCCCGGGATCGAACCCAGGACCACAGGATCACGAGTCCAGCGTGCTGTCCGCTCGGCCGACCGGACAGCACGGTCGTAGCAGTATCAGTCTCTTTGCTATTTTATTTTTAATTTTTTTATTTGTAACCTTTGGATCGTAGCAACATTTCCCTGGCGGCTCCCAATAGACATTAATGGCTCATCAAAAGGCGCCATAAAACGTCCCTCTGCCTGTGTCTATCGCAAAAATGGCGGCCCATAAAGTTGGCGATGCTGGGAAAACTTTCGCCAACCCGCCAACTTTTTCCAGGGAGAGCGTAATATTAATTCTGGAAGTTGCGAGTTTCGCTTCGAGCGGAAAGTGTGTGTGTGTGTGTGTGTGTGTGTGTGTGTGTGTGTGTGTGTGTGTGTGTGTGTGTGTGTGTGTGTGTGTGTGTGTGTGTGTGCGTGTGTGCGTGTGTGTGTGTGTGTGTGTGTGTGTATGTGTGTGTGTGTGTGTGTGTGTGTGTGTGTGTGTGTGTGTGTGTGTGTATGTGTGTGTGTGTGTGTGTGTGTGTGTGTGTGTGCGTGTGTGCGTGTGTGTGTGTGTGTGTGTGTGTGTGTGTGTGTGTGTGTGTGTGTGTGTGTGCGTGTGTGCGTGTGTGTGTGTGTGTGTGTGTGTGTGTGTGTGTGTGTGTGTGTATGTGTGTGTGTGTGTGCGTGCGTGTGTGTGTGTGTGTGTGTGCGTGCGTGTGTGTGTGTGTGTGTGTGTGTGTGTGTGTGTGTGTGTGTGTGTGTGTGTGGAGTGAACTTTGAAAAGTGGATTCATTTGTTTTTTGTGCTCGTCTGTATTGCAGCTCTTATTAATGTTATTGTCTTTATCACTTTCATCATAGCATCGCATAGTTTTACTCTCCACGTCACACTGGTGAGAAATATATGATGAACGAATTCGTGCCTGAGACTAATGTGATATTTTTTTTAAACCCTCTGAAAGAGAGAGAGAGAGAGAGAGAGAGAGAGAGAGAGAGAGAGAGAGAGAGAGAGAGAGAGAGAGAGAGAGGATCCAGGATAATCCTATGTATGTGATCCCAAGTCTAAGCTTACAGGTGTTACCCACAACTTGTTCCTTTCCTGTTTTAAGATTTATTGTGACGGTATCGGTGTGTGTGTGTGTGTGTGTGTGTGTGTGTGTGTGTGTGTGTGTGTGTGTGTGTGTGTGTGTGTGTGTGTCTGTGTGTGTGTGTGTGTGTGTGTTCACCTAGTTGTGTTTGCGGGGGTTGAGCTTTGCTCCTTCGGCCCGCCTCTCAACTGTCAATGAACTGTTTACTAACTACTTTTTTTTCCACACCACACACACACCCCAGGAAGCAGCCCGTGACAGCTGACTAACTCCCAGGTACCTATTTACTGCTAAGTGAACAGGGGGGGGGCATCAGGATGAAAGAAATTGTGCCCATTTGTTTCCGCCGGGGATCGAACCCGGAACCTTAGGACTACGAATCCCGAGCGCTGTTCACTCAGCCGTCATGGCCCCCCCAGCCAAATCTTTGTAACAGATCTCTCTCGCAATCTTCTTGTAGTCTCTCCAAGAGAGAGATCTCATCAGATCTCAGTCTCAGTCTCTGTCTGTCTCTCTCTCTCTCTCTCTCTCTCTCTCTCTCTCTCTCTCTCTCTCTCTCTCTCTCTCTCTCTCTCTCTCTCTCTCTCTCTCTCTCTCTCTCTCTACCACTGAGACACACATCTCCTTGTTCTGTGTCTCTTTGCCTTTCAGTCCAAGAAAAACTACTTTTTTGTTTCACGTTTTGGGGTTATTGCATAAAATATAAAAATATGTCGGTTAATTTTCGTTGGCGGAAATGAGGTTCAAGTTACGAAAATATTCCATTTCCTAAGTGATGATTGAAGTCTGGTAAGATGTCTCGTAAGACGTCTCGTTAGATCCAGCGAGACCTCGTAAGAGTTTGTCGGTATCCATAGGCTAGAAGCGATAATGTTATAACAGATATATGGAAGAAAGATATACAGAATATATATATATACCATCAAAACGAATTTCAAAAATTCAGATTTTTAAAAACGAAATGCAAAATTCTGTTTTATTGAAATCTAAAGAGATAAACTGAGAGTTTAGAGAGTGGGGTAGAGAGCCTTACGGCTTTCTCTCTAGACATACTTTCTATTTTTTTTAACTGGCTAATTCGGTTGTTACTGACCTAAAGAGCATCATTTTAATAAGATAAGAGATTATGGACGGTTTCGATTCACAGCTGGAAATGCCGGGGGTTCGATCCCGCAGGGAAAACAGTTTGGCACTATTTCTTTCACCTCATGCCTCTGTTCACCTGGCAGTAAATAGGGGATTGTGAGTTTGCATCTTGGAGGCAGCAATGGGCATGGTAGTTAGCTATACACACACATACATACACACACTCGTCTCGTGACAGAACTCGGGGAGGATTGACTGGGAACCAGTCCGTAACGGAGCGCCCCTGTTCACCCAGCAGTAACTGGGGGACCTGGGAGTAAAACCGATTGGTGGAGGCGCAGCCTGTTAACATGACTTTGAAGTCGTCTGCTCCAGTACCCACCTGTGTTGAACAGTGGTAGTGGAGGCGGGCTAATGGATAGGACACACACACACACACACACACACACACACACACACACACACACACACACATGCAAAATTCAGTTTTAATCACTCGGTGCGTTGTCAATCAGTTGATTGACGGTTGAGAGGCGGGACCAAAGAGCCAGAGCTCAACCCCCGCAAACACAACTAGGTGAGTACAACTAGGCGAGTACACACACACACACACACACACACACACACACACACACACACACACACACACACACACACACACGCACACACGCACGCACGTGCAGTCTTGACAGAAATGTTTCAACAAAAATTTACTTTCCAGTCAAAAAAAAAATGAAACAAAAATTGCAAAAAGTTTGGTTAAACGCTTTTGAAGTTGGTAAGTGGAGCGCTGAGACGACTGGAAAGGTACACAGAATTAGTGCCCAATTAGAGAGGTGCCGGTGTGGTGGAGTATGTGCGAGAATGAGGAATAGTGAGAGAGAGAATGAGGAATGTTATTGGACAGTATGGAGTAGTGTGAGATCCTACATCCTATACCACTCACCAAATCACTCACTGAAGAGTCACATCCTATACCACTCACCACAAGAGTGAACAAATCCACAAGGGCCGTGACGAGGATTCGAACCTGCGTCCGAGAGCATCCCAGACGCTGCCTTAATTGACTGAGCTACGACCTCGGAGAGGCTGCAGGATCCTGTAAGTTCAGTAGAACTTCGGTTTCAACTCTTTTTGACCATGTCGTAGCTCAGTCGATTAAGGCAGCGTCTGGGATGCTCCCGGACGCAGGTTCGAATCCTCGTCACGGCCCTTGTGGATTTGTTCATTTGATGCATCACGCAATTGTGATTTCTGTGTGTCACCACAAGGGAGTAGGGCACCCGGTAGGGAGCCGGTCGGCCGAGCGGACAGCACGCTGGACTTGTGATCCTGTGGTCCTGGGTTCGATCCCAGGCGCCGGCGAGAAACAATGGGCAGAGTTTCTTTCACCCTATGCTCCTGTTACCTAGCAGTAAAATAGGTACCTGGGTGTTAGTCAGCTGTCACGGGCTGCTTCCTGGGGGTGGAGGCCTGGTCGAGGACCGGGCCGCGGGGACACTAAAGCCCCGAAATCATCTCAATATAACCTCAATATATAACCACCCTGGCCATGCTTCCGTTCTTGTTATAGATTCAGCTACACGGAACAAGTTGCAAGTAGCACGGGCTATGGTGAGCCCGTAGTGGACTTACCTTGCACAGGAGCGAGGCTGTGTGTTCTATGACTGACGAGGGTGGGCCATAATATTGAACTCTTCTCGTGTTCAACACACCGAGTGATTAAGCCCCTCTATACTAGCCATGTTATCTTCAAACCCCTTCGTCTATATTTGTGTGTGTGTGTACCTACCTGTGCATCCCAGGGAGTGAGATCTAGCTCTCGGACCCCTCTCCAGCGGTAGTTAGGACCTAGTTCCGCGGCTCCCGTCTCCAAGCGTATATAAGGATTTAGAGGGGGGCGGGGGTGAGTTTCTTGCTAACCAAGGTATGGTGCTCCATCGCTCTTGATTTTAAAGCTGTGAAGGGAGGTAGCGCACAAGCGGTTCGGCCGCCTCACAGCCTGACTCACACGTTCACCTCCTGGCCGCCGGGATATGAGTGTCCTCACACCTCACGGTTCCTCCTTATATCTTGAAGTGTTTCTGGTCAGTGTTAAGGAATTTCTTTTAGCTTTCAAGGAGGTTGTAACATATAGATATCAGAGATACCTTAGATTATATACATATTAGACCGTATTCTTTGTATACGGGTGGTATAAACATACCTTGTATACCAAGGTGTGTATACCTTGAACCGTATATTTACACCTCAGAGATTATACTCAATATATTCACTGTTTTGAACTCGTTATAATCTATAATATATGCTCATTGACAGCCTGTGGGGGGATATATATATATATATATATATATATATATATTGTGACGGTAACGCGTTGGTGTTCGGCTGTTTAAGGCTAGGGGTATGGCCTCGTCACATAGTTATAAAAAAAATAGAAAAACTGGAACTTCGTCTGTGGTAAGGTAAGGAGAAGACACACAAAACACAAGTAAACTTTAACAATGAAATTTTAATGACGTTAAATAAATCAAAACATGAAAATAATGCACAAACAAATTCTTATAATAAAATCAATCAAAATAATAAGAATAATTAAATAACACAATGAAAGGTTACGTTAAGGCAAAATAACAAGAAGTGCAACACAAAGTTAAGTGGGAGGTGCTGGAATATTGGCTTAAAGCCACCACCTCTCTCAGTACACGCTAACGTCTAGCTGGGAGGAGTGCTGGCCACGAAAGCACTGAACATTCTGAGGACTGATGTTGGGGCGACCCCAGACATCAGGTAGTATAGGGGGGGGGGCGAGGCAGGTGCAGCCAGACCGGCGACCAATCAGCGGAGCCGTAGCGATCAACGGGTAGTTTGGTGGTTGGAGTTCGAACAGGTGGCTGGCTGCATACGTTTTTGCTCACCCTGGCAAGCCTTGCTGGTGTTGTTGTCGTTGTTGGACATTTCTTCCATAGTCTTTTTATATAATTGTGAAGACGTAATTATGGAGGGAAGAGCAGGCTCAATCTCTTGAAGGAGATTATCGTCACAACTCTCCCCCGAAGCCTGCGGTTCTGGAAGAAGTACGTCGTTATGTGGTGGAGTAATGGATGGAGTTGCTTCTACTTCATAAACTCTGGAGAGATCAGGGGCTAAGATGTTGTCAGACTCTTGGTATAGCGTGTCTCCAGGTTGAATTTCTGCAGTTAGCAAGCCCATAGTAGAAGACGTTGAGATGAGAAGGGGGCGTGCTGCAGGAGGTGTAGGGTGGTGTGGTCCGTGTTGATGGTGGACCGAGCACTTTTCAGGGGTGGAGTGAAGTGCTGAAGCTTCAGGATGAGGAAGAGTAGCTCCTTGCCAATTGTTCCGTCGTTCCTTGTAGCAGTAGTCGCTGACAGGTGTATTCTTTTCGCCTTGTTGCTGCATCACGACACCACCATCGTCGGTACCATTGGCGTCGACATGGAGGATGAAGGGCTTATCTGACGAGGTGAGAGTGGAATTAGAAGAGGGCATAGGAGCACGATTATTATCCTGAAAGCATTTGGGAAGATCATTAAGGATTTCGGAATTAGAAAGCGCTGACTCCTTGTCAGTGCTTTCGGGAGAAGAAGCTGGGAAGGTCTCACTGTGGATGTACGGTTCTGTGAATGTGGAATAGTTAGTCAAGACAGTGGGAGGAGTACCATTATATTGCTTCAGGAGGTTGACGTGGCACAGCTGGGTCTTCCGCCGCCTATCTGGAGTTTCTATGACGTAGTTATTGTTGTTTCTGCACTCTTTGACGCAGTAGGGTCCTGAAAATCTGTTTTGTAAAGGTGAACCTGGGATAGGAAAATAGGCAAGGACGAAGTCTCCCGGCTTGAATTTTCTTACTTTGCTGGTCTGGTCGTAATGAGTCTTCATTCTCACCTGGGCTTTCAATAGATTATCATGGGCAAAGCGGTGGACTCTCTCTAGAATGTGCTGAAGGTTTTGAAGAAACTGGGGCACATTCTGATGCTCACTGAAGGTGGCATCTCTGAGAGAGTCTTTGAAAGCCTTAAGGGGAGTACGGCACTTACGGCCGTAGAGCATCTCATAAGGAGATACTCCTAGGGACTCATTGGGGAGACTTCTGAAAATACACATTATTAGGTCAATCTGCTTATCCCAATCCTTTGAGGTTTCACTACAAAACTTTTTCAAGAGTGCTTTGATGGTCTGATGACTACGTTCAAGAGAACCCTGTGAAGCAGGATGATAGGGGCTGGACAATACCTGTTTGATGTTGAACTCCTCCAGTGTCCTTTTGAAGAGATCACTGGTGAAGTTGGTGCCACAGTCACTTTGAATCTCCCTGGGAAATCCGTATTGAGTGAAGATCTTCAATAGATGTTTGATAACCGTAGCAGCCGTGATGTTCTTCACTGGAACTGCTATGGGAAATCTGGTGGTAGGACACAGGATTGTTAGGATGTAGGCGTTACCTGAACTGGTCCGAGGTAAAGGACCAACACAGTCTATTATGAGTCTGTGGAAAGGTTCCGCAGGCACCTGTATGGGAATCAGTGGTGCTCTGGGAATGGAGACGTTCGGTTTGTCTGCCATCTGACATGTATGACACTGTTTTACGTACTGTTTGACGTTATTTACCATACCTGGCCAGTAGTAGTCTTGACGAATCCCATGGTAAGTCTTGTTGAAGCCGTAGTGAGAGAATGCTCCGTGGGCCAGGTGTAGAATAGTGGGCCGCAGGCTGGTGGGAATCACAAGTTGTTCGATGTTGGCCCAATCGTCCTCCTCCTTCAGTTTACTGGGTCTATATCTGCGGTAGAGCAAGTCGTTCTCTAGGAAGAACCCAGGAATACTGTCGGGTTGAGTCTCAGCCTGGAAAAACAATGGTGTTAAAGTAAGATCTTCCCTCTGCAACTTACGGAACTCCAACTTGGTCAGATGCGGGGGTAGTTTCTGAGGGTCTTGAGGGACAGCGGTAGCAGTAGAGTCAGCTGGCTGTGGACGTGCGGCTTGTGCACGGGTGGTCACGAGAACCGGAGGAGAAACTTCATCACTCTCTTGAACCTCTGCTGGAACATACTCAAGAATAGGGTTACTTGGCACAGAGTTACACACCTGGGGTTTGTCCATGACGATCAGGTTGGTCGGTTGCAGGTCTTCTGCCAAGTCATTGCCTAGGAGAAGTTGCACTCCAGGCATGGGAAAAGGCTTTTCCCTGACGGCGACTTGGACTTCCCCGTTCACGTAGGGACAATCCAGGTGGACTCTGGCGAGAGGGTATGGAGTGGTAGCAGTGAGGTCAGTGATGAAGACTGTTTCCCCGGTGTAGACGATGTTGGGCACAGCCGACTTCAAAATGATCGATTGTAGAGCCGCTGTGTCCCTCAAGATCTTCAATTTGAAACGTCCCTCCGGATTTGAACCGTTGGCAGAGACAGTTCCAGTATACAGGTGGTTACTGAAAAGAGAAAGATCATTAACATCAACACCAACATTCATCACAGGCTTACCGGACTTAGGAGGAGTTGGTTTGGGTCGTTGTTGGTCAGTGGTTCCCTTGTATTGAGACTTACCACACTTGTCTATGGTATGTCCATAGAGTCTACAATACTTGCAGTACAGTTGTGAACCAGCTTGATCGGGGCTCACCTTCTCGTAACTGTACCACGACTTCTTACTGGAGGATGGTTCAGGTGTCAGCCGGTGGATGAGGCTGTAAGTGTCAGCCGACTTAGCACACTTCAGGTAGTCGGTTTCTTCTTTATCTGCTAAGTAGAGGCGGACAGGAGGCGGCACACGTCTCAAGAATTCTTCAACAAGCATCAGGTTGACGAGTTCTGTAAAAGTAGAGACATGTGCTGCTTCCAGCCATTTCATGAAATACCTCCGTTTCGTGTTAGCAAACTCGAGGAAGGTAGTGGTACTTGCCTTCAGGTGGTCACGGAATTTCCTTCTATAACTTTCGGTGGAAAGTAGGTAGGCGTCCAACACTGCTTGTTTCAGAGTGTAGTAGTCATTCTCAGACGCCAAAGTACTGAGTGTGACTGCAGCTCTACCTGTAAGATGGACTCTGAGAAGTGTGGCCCATTGGTTGACAGGCCAACTGAGTTGATTAGCAAGGGTTTCAAAGGTGGTAAAGAACACATCAACTTCTGCTTCTACAAAGGATGGCATTAACTTACTTGCATGTGATATATTAAAACTGACGGGAAGATTGGCAGTAGCTTGTTGGCGTTGAGTGAAGTGTGAAGTTTCCAAGGCGATTTCACGTTGACGACACTCTAGAGCCAGAGTCGCTTGTTGCTTGTCATGTTCGCGTTGTATTTCCAACTCGCGTTGTTTGGTTTCAAGCTGTAAGCGTTCCCGCTCCTGGAGTGTTTCAAGCTGTACTCGTTCACGTTCACGGAGTAATGCGACCTCGCGTTCGTGTTCTTCTCTCCTCAAGGCAGCTTCACGTTCTCTGAGGGTGATTTCTCGTTCTTGTTCTTCCCTCCTCAAAGCAGCTGCTTCCCTTTGCTGTTCGCGGGCTTCCCTTTGCTGCTCACGTTCAATCTTGGCCAGTTCCAATTGGAGTTTCATCGTTGCCAAATCAGTTTTATCTGCAATATAGTAAGTTTCATGAGTTTCAGAGTCTATCTTACCTTGCTCTAAATAGTAATCCAGCAACAGGTTGTGTAGGTCATTTTTGTTGGCTTGGTAGGGAACTTCTAGTTGATACTCATGTGCAAGAGTTTGTAATTCAGTCCTCTTGGCACGACTTAAAGTCCCTATTTCACCTGCTGGATTTGCACGGAAAGTTTGGAGACGAAACATGGTGAAATTAGCAAATAAAGGTACACGAATATTCAATAGTGAAATGTCAGAAACAGGACAACGTGGCAACTGGTACCTATCCTGTGTGATCTTTAACAATTAACGTTAAGTGAAAGATATTAAATGATTAAATTAAATCAAGGGCGCAGGAAATCTTGTACCCGGTACTCATGTAAGAGAATAAGGGCAAGAAAATCCTACTAACAAATGAAACTAAGTTTCGAAAACAAGTGAAACAGTTAAATGCTTCAAAAGTAAAATTGGTAGTCCAAGGATGTAGGCATACCTTGCCAAGTCTCTATAGGACATAAAGCAAGTTTTTCCCACTGAATTTAATATGATACTTACAGAATTAGCGAACTTTTGTGCTCTGAAAAAATAAGCTAATTCCCTACCGTTGTATGTATCATCATCTCTGACTGACGTGTAGGGGTGCGAGGTGTCAACTGGTGACGAGAACTGCTGCTGAGGTCCCAATTCAGCAACTAAAGTTCGAGCTAGAGGAACTATGGCCCTCTTTGTCCTCCTACAGTCAGATTGCAGAAGATTGGGTACTCTTGACCCGGGGCAGACCACAGTACCAGGGTACCAATATGATCTGTCAGAATGAGAAATATTCAAGGGACATAGATGGTAAACACGAGTAATAACAAGGAGGGAGAGATGACCAATTAAGAGTATGACTGCGGCCTACAGTCACCACGTAATCCAAAGTTGTCTCACCTTCACTAATGTTACTCTCGTAATGCACAATACACCGCACCTTATAAAAATGAAATTGAATGAAAAATAGTAAAGCTACGTTAACAAAGTTAAATACGCTTACCATAAATTACCACTTGGCACCAGTACCTGAGTGAAGCTCCTAGGACAGGCCCCCATATAACTTGTGACGGTAACGCGTTGGTGTTCGGCTGTTTAAGGCTAGGGGTATGGCCTCGTCACATAGTTATAAAAAAAAATAGAAAAACTGGAACTTCGTCTGTGGTAAGGTAAGGAGAAGACACACAAAACACAAGTAAACTTTAACAATGAAATTTTAATGACGTTAAATAAATCAAAACATGAAAATAATGCACAAACAAATTCTTATAATAAAATCAATCAAAATAATAAGAATAATTAAATAACACAATGAAAGGTTACGTTAAGGCAAAATAACAAGAAGTGCAACACAAAGTTAAGTGGGAGGTGCTGGAATATTGGCTTAAAGCCACCACCTCTCTCAGTACACGCTAACGTCTAGCTGGGAGGAGTGCTGGCCACGAAAGCACTGAACATTCTGAGGACTGATGTTGGGGCGACCCCAGACATCAGGTAGTATAGGGGGGGGGGCGAGGCAGGTGCAGCCAGACCGGCGACCAATCAGCGGAGCCGTAGCGATCAACGGGTAGTTTGGTGGTTGGAGTTCGAACAGGTGGCTGGCTGCATACGTTTTTGCTCACCCTGGCAAGCCTTGCTGGTGTTGTTGTCGTTGTTGGACATTTCTTCCATAGTCTTTTTATATAATTGTGAAGACGTAATTATGGAGGGAAGAGCAGGCTCAATCTCTTGAAGGAGATTATCGTCACAATATATATATATATATATATAAGCGTGATGTTATTTGCCAGTTAAGAGTTTTTAACAACGTTTTGAGAGCCTGCGTGTTTGTGTATGCAGGGAGAGTGAGGGAAAGAGAGAGAGAGAGAGGGAGAGAAGAGAGAGAGAGAGAGAGAGGGAGAGAAAGAGAGAGAGAGAGAGAGAGAGAGAGAGAGAGAGAGAGAGAGAGAGAGAGAGAGAGAGAGAGAGAGAGAGAGAGAGAGAGAGAGAGAGAGATTCAGAATGGTAAGAAAAAAATAATTGAGATTAAAGAAGTGAACACGAGAAGAGATGGTACAAGATGAGGAGGAGGAGGAGGAGAGAGAGAGTGCCATTAAAGTGGGGCTGCGGTGCCTGGTGCCACCAGAGGAGACGGGCAGCAAGAGTCCTGTTGTGGCACCATTGGAAATCTCCATATTACACAAGGGAGGCCCGCTGACCTCTGACCTTTACCTCAGCATCTCTTGGCTCCCGGCCCACTGTCGACTGACCTTCTTGGGGCCTTGCTCAGGAATGGGCCACCTTTGACCTACATTTGCTATTGAGGAACGTGACCTTTGACCTGTGTGGGGGTGGTAGGTGCAGTTTTCCGTCGTTCTGGGTCGTGTTCCTCGTTCTAGGTCGTGTTCCTCGTTCTGGGTCGTGTTCCTCGTCGTTCTGGGTCGTGTTCCTCGTCGTTCTGGGTCGTGTTCCTCGTTCTGGGTCGTGTTCCTTGTTCTGGGTCGTGTTCCTCGTTCTAGGTCGTGTTCCTCGTTCTGGGTCGTGTTCCTCGTCGTTCTGGGTCGTGTTCCTCGTCGTTCTGGGTCGTGTTCCTCGTTCTGGGTCGTGTTCCTTGTTCTGGGTCGTGTTCCTCGTTCTGGGTCGTGTTCCTCGTCGTTCTGGGTCGTGTTCCTCGACGTTCTGGGTCGTGTTCATTGTCGTTTTGGGTCGTGTTCCTCGTTCTGGATCGTGTTCCTCGTTCTGGGTCGTGTTCCTCGTTCTGGGTCGTGTTCCTCGTCGTTCTGGGTCGTGTTCCTCGACGTTCTGGGTCGTGTTCATTGTCGTTTTGGGTCGTGTTCCTCGTTCTGGATCGTGTTCCTCGTTCTAGGTCGTGTTCCTCGTTCTGGGTCGTGTTCCTCGTCGTTCTGGGTCGTGTTCTTCGTTCTAGGTCGTGTTCTTCGTTCTAGGTCGTGTTCCTCGTCGTTCTAGGTCGTGTTCTTCGTTCTAGGTCGTGTTCCTTGTTCTAGGTCGTGTTCCTCGTTCTGGGTCGTGTTCCTCGTTCTAGGTCGTGTTCCTCGTTCTAGGTCGTGTTCCTCGTTCTGGGTCGTGTTCCTCGTTCTAGGTCGTGTTCCTTGTTCTAGGTCGTGTTCCTCGTTCTGGGTCGTGTTCCTCGTTCTGGGTCGTGTTCCTCGTTCTGGGTCGTGTTCCTCGTCGTTCTGGGTCGTGTTCCTTGTTCTAGGTCGTGTTCCTCGTTCTGGGTCGTGTTCCTCGTTCTAGGTCGTGTTCCTCGTTCTGGGTCGTGTTCCTCGTTCTAGGTCGTGTTCCTCGTTCTGGGTCGTGTTCCTCGTTCTAGGTCGTGTTCCTCGTTCTAGGTCGTGTTCCTCGTTCTGGGTCGTGTTCCTCGTTCTAGGTCGTGTTCCTCGTTCTGGGTCGTGTTCCTCGTTCTAGGTCGTGTTCCTCGTTCTAGGTCGTGTTCCTCGTTCTGGGTCGTGTTCCTCGTTCTGGGTCGTGTTCCTCGTTCTAGGTCGTGTTCCTCGTTCTGGGTCGTGTTCCTCGTTCTGGGTCGTGTTCCTCGTTCTGGGTCGTGTTCCTCGTTCTAGGTCGTGTTCCTCGTTGTGGGTCGTGTTCCTCGTTGTGGGTCGTGTTCCTCGTTCTGGGTCGTGTACCTCGTCGTTTTGGGTCGTGTTCTTCGTTCTAGGTCGTGTTCTTCGTTCTAGGTCGTGTTCCTTGTTCTAGGTCGTGTTCCTCGTTCTAGGTCGTGTTCCTCGTCGTTCTGGGTCATGTTCCTCGTCGTTCTGGGTCGTGTTCCTCGTTCTGGGTCGTGTTCCTCGTTCTAGGTCGTGTTCCTCGTTCTGGGTCGTGTTCCTCGTTCTGGGTCGTGTTCCTCGTCGTTCTAGGTCGTGTTCTTTGACGTTATGGGTCGTGTTCCTTGTCGTTCTAGGTCGTGTTCTTTGACGTTATGGGTCGTGTTCCTTGTCGTTCTAGGTCGTATTCGTTGACGTTATGGGTCGTGTTCCTCATCGTTCTGGGTCGTGTTCCTCGTCGTTCTGGGTCGTGTTCTTCGACGTTTTGGGTCGTGTTTCTTGTTCTGTCGTGTTCTCGTCGTTCTAGGTCGTGTCCCTCGTCGTTCTGGGTCGTGTTCCTCGTCGTTCTGGGTCGTGTTCCTTGTCGTTCTGGGTCGTGTTCCTTGTTCTGGGTCGTGTTCCTTGTCGTTCCGGGTCGTGTTCCTTGTTCTGGGTCGTGTTTCTTGTCGTTCTGGGTCGTGTTACTTGTTCTGGGTCGTGTTCCTTGTCGTTCCGGGTCGTGTTCCTTGTTCTGGGTCCTGTTCCTTGTCGTTCTGGGTCGTGTTCCTTGTTCTGGGTCGTGTTCCTTGTCGTTCTGGGTCGTGTTCCTCGTCGTTCTGGGTCGTGTTCTTCGACGTTCTGGGTCGTGTTCCTTGTCGTTCTGGGTCGTGGTGTGTCGCCACGCTCAGCTGATCAGTGTCAACACTCGCGTTTGTTTACACTTGTGTCACGTGTTATTCGATCAGCTGATCAGAGAGAGAGTGAGAGAGAGAGAGAGAGAGAGAGAGAGAGAGAGAGAGAGAGAGAGAGAGAGAGAGAGAGAGAGAGAGAGAGAGAGAGAGAGAGAGAGAGAGAGAGAGAGAGAGTGTGAGGGAGAGAGAGAGTGTGTGTGTGTGTGTGTGAGAGAGAGAGAGAGAGAGAGAGACAGAGAGAGAGAGAGAGAGTTTACTAAGGTCACAACAGGATATCCCTACAGGTTCTGCTCGTGAAGTAGAGGTTTAATGTGCTCGTTTCTGAATATACTGTACGTCTTGGTAAGGAGAGAGGGGGTGGGGGGGATGTTGAGGGGTAGGGGGAGAGAGAGAGAGAGGAGGGGAGAGGGGTATGGGGGTAGGGGGAGGGGGGGGACTGCATGTGCCGTTATATTTAATGCCTTCCTGTAAGCTGGTTGTATATCACTTTCATCCCTCCCCCCACCTCCTCCCCATCTTCTGGCCTCCTCCCCTCCTTCCCTCCCCCTCCTTCCCTCCCCCTCCTTCCCTCCCCCTCCTTCCCTTCCACACACACACACACACACACACACACACACACACACACACACACACACACACACACACACACACACACACACACACACACACACACACACACAGTGAATACTTCGACTTCCAGATGGATTCGAAACGTCGTCACTATCATTTCCTTACGTATTGTTTTTAAATTCATCTCCTGGGAACAAAAACTAGCAAGTAGCACGGGATAAGGTGATCCCGTAGTGGACTTACCTACCACAAGGACGGGACTGTGACTGCGAATGGGTGTTGAGTGAACACTTGGCTTTAATCTTCCAATAAATAGTGGGAAAATGATTTCTGTCTTAGAAGGCAGAGGATTGGAGATTAGACGACTGCATAGCACCGCAGGGAAGAGCAGGAGAGGTCGGGCCAAGGGTGAGAAGCATCGCCAAAGGATACGAACATCTTAAGATGTATACACCAAGTGGGTGAAGGAGGATTAATGTCGATCGTAAGTGTGGAACGAGCCAATTGAAGAGGTCTGACAGGGGGAGGGGGATATCTCTCTCTCTCTCTCTCTCTCTCTCTCTCTCTCTCTCTCTCTCTCTCTCTCTCTCTCTCTCTCTCTCTCTCTCTCTCTCTCTCTCTCTCTCTCTCTCTCTCTCTCTCTCTCTTTTACACACACACACACACACACACACACACACACACACACACACACGTTCAAGAAGCTCAGAAATCTGTACACCAGTAGATTAACAGTTGAGAGGCGGGACCAAAGAGCCGAAACTCAACTCCCCCACCCCCCGCGCAAGCACAACTAGGTGAATACACACACACACACACACACACACACACACACACACACACACACACACACACACACACACACACACACACACACACACACACACACACACACACACGAGCTATCAAGACAGCATTATTGACACAGTTCTCGCAGATGGTGCCAGCCGCCAGGGGTGACATAGTGCCATATCGTGCATTTCCCTCCCCGTCAGCTGTTGCCATAACCTTCCCCGAGCCTTTGTTGCCATAACTGTAGCCAAATTACTTGGCTATAGTCATACTCAAGTCAAGTTGCCATAACCTTCCCCGAGCCTTTGTTGCCATAACTGTAGCCAAATTACTTGGCTATAGTCATACTCAAGTCAAGTTGCCATAACCTTCCCCGAGCCTTTGTTGCCATAACTGTAGCCAAATTACTTGGCTATAGTCATACTCAAGTCAAGTTGCCATAACCTTCCCCGAGCCTTTGTTGCCATAACTGTAGCCAAATTACTTGGCTATAGCCATACTCAAGTCAAGTTGCCATAACCCTCATCAATCCACGTTGATAACTATCCTCAAGCCACGGTGCCATAAAGCCAAGAAACGTCGATATTGCGGTGGTTTTTAACGTCCCTAAACCACCGCAATATTGACGTTCGTGTTCGGTAGCGTCAAGAAATGTAGTGAGTTGACTGAAGTTTGGGGGGGTGGAGGGGGGGAGGGGGGGGAGGGGGGGGGGGGAGGGGGGAGGGGGTGGGGGGGGGGTGAACTCCTAGCTAATATTCCTATGTAAACTATCGAGGGGAAATGTTGTTTTAAGATGTGGTTTAAGATGCAGCTACTTGGAACGAAACGTTCCAAGTAGCACGGGCTATGGTGATCCCGTAGTCCCATCTACATCTTGTGGGGATTTTAGGAGGGTGATCTTAGAGGATGCTGAGATGCCAGCCTCCACATCTCTCTGTCTCTCGAAGCATCATTCTGTCTTGGGACATTATTATTATTGAAAATCTTACTACTATTTTTTATAGTATTATATAAATATTAATATTAACTAATAACTAATAATATTAACTACTACACACACCCAGGAAGCAGCTCCGTGACAGCTGTCAAACGCCCAGGTACCTATTTACTACTAGGTAACAGGGGGGCATCAGGGTAAAAGAAATTCTGGCCATTTGTCTCTGCCGGCTCCGGGAATCGAACCCGGGCCAAAGGATTACGAGTCCCGCGCGCTGTTCACTCCGCTACCAGACCCCTGTAGTAGGTCTGTGTATGTGTGTGTGTGTACTCACCTATTTGTGCTTGCGGGGGTTGATTTTTGACTCTTTGGTCCCGCCTCTCAACTGTCAATAAACTGGTGTACAGATTCCTCAGCCTACTGGGCATCGTCTTGTGTGTGTACTCACCTATTTGTGCTTGTAGGATCGAGCATTGACTCTTGGATCCCGCCTTTCCAGCTATCGGTTGTTTACAGCAATGACTCCTGTCCCATTTCCCTATCATACCTAGTTTCAAAAGTATGAATAGTATTTGCTTCCACAACCTGTTCCCCAAGTGCATTCCATTTTTCCACTACTCTCACGCTGAAAGAAAACTTCCTAACATCTCTGTGACTCATCTCAGTTTCCAGTTTCCACCCATGTCCCCTCGTTCTGTTATTATTACGTGTGAACATTTCATCTATTTCCACTTTGTCAATTCCCCTGAGTATTTTATATGTCCCTATCATATCTCTCTCCCTTCTTTTCTCTAGTGTCGTAAGGTTCAGTTCCTTCAGACGCTCTTCATATCCCATCCCTCGTAACTCTGGGACAAGCGTGTGCGTGCGTGCGTGTCGGAGTAGTGTACTGGATGTAAATTAGTTAGGTGCGCTGCTCTCGCTTCACTAGAGCAGTTCTCGTTATGATTTACATCCTTAATTAGCTCCGGAAATGCCCCAATTCTTGAAATTAATTTTCGCTACAGCATTTAGAGGGAAAATGGTCATGCTGTCATCACATGGTCACTGATTAACCTCTTAACTAAAGCAAATGTTATGAGTCGTCGTGTACATACCTGTATTGAGCTTCAGCTCCTGGGACCCAAGCCTTTTGATTAGCGAATGAAGATAAAATATGGTTTGATCAAATTTCTGAAGATGAACCTTATCTTAGGTGGTTTTGAAATAGCCTAAGCTACTCTATCTCTTTGAGATGTATTTCTTATCTTAATAAACATACTTGAACCTTATCTCTGTAGGAGCTGTGGAGGTTTTGGTATATGTATGGGTTATCTTGAGGTTATCTTGAGATGATTTCGGGGCTTTTCTTTTTTAGTGTCTCCGCGGCCCGGTCCTCGACCAGGACTCCACCCCCAGGAAGCAGCCCGTGACAGCTGACTAACACCCAGGTACCTATTTTACTGCTAGGTAACAGGGGCATAGGGTGAAAGAAACTCTGCCCATTGTTTCACGCCGGCGCCTGGAGGCGAAGGTTTGTAATAATGTCTCCTATTTTCTACTTTCAATGGGAGATATTAAGGCCTGGGTCTCCTAGGCCATGCAAGGTGTTTGTCTCCAAGGAGGAAGATTGTCTGGGGATTCGAACCCGCTGTTGTTTGTTTGTTTGTGTGTGTGTGTGTGTGTGTGTGTGTGTGTGTGTGTGTGTGTGTGTGTGTGTGTGTGTGTGTGTGTGTGTGTGTGTGCGTGCGTATATGTATGTGTGTGTGTGTGTGTATGTGTGTGTGTGTGTATGTGTGTGTGTATATATATATGTGTGTGTGTGTGTGTGTTCCAAGCACACAAGCAACCGTTCTGTCGAGACTCAATCAGCTGATCCAAACTTCTTGTTTACATTATCTGGCGTCCCCATCACCATAGCAACCATCAGCTGATCGGAGAAAAGTGCAACAACACTTAGCAAGAGAAAAGTGCCTCGTTACCAGTGTTGCCACGAGGTCCAGTGACGAGCAACACAACAACATTCATATAACATTTTCGTTGTGATCAAAACTCAAAAAAGTGTCGTTTGAGATGACCTATAGAGAACGGGATGCCGTTTTCTGTGATCAAGATTGGAATGTTGTTGAACTTTTTTTTGAAGTTCTTTCGTCTCAGATCGTTTTGATTTGAGCGAAATTTAAAAAGTTTATTTGATGCCTTCTCTTCTCGTCTGGACACTGCTCGTAAATGGAATTTAATCCTTGGATCCACATTGGTGTCGCAACTGTGTTTTCCTCGAGGTCTGAGATGCTGCAAGATTTAGTTGTTCCATTTAACGGCTTTGTAGTTGGAGTAGGAGTTGTGTGCAGCAGGTGTGAGAAGTTCCATACACACCTGCTGCAGTTAGAACTATTCCACCAACAGCTGTTCCACCAAGAGCTGTTCCACCAACAGCTGTTCCAGCAAGAGCTGTTCCACCAACAGCTGTTCCAGCAACTGCTGTTCCACCAACAGCTGTTCCAGCAACTGCTGTTCCACCAACAGCTGTTCCAGCAACTGCTGTTCCACCAACAGCTGTTCCACCAACAGCTGTTCCACCAACAGCTGTTTGAAGGGAGCTCTATTTTCACAGGAACCTGTAGCCCGTTTTCTAACGCTGATCAATAAATAACTCTCCCCTGAGACATAGCTGAGCTGAGGAATGCCGAGGCCGCCTTACTCTGGCCAAATCTTTTAAGCAAAGTTTTTAGAGGCAAAGTTTTTTTTTTAGAAGAATGTGACAAGACGAAAATCCTCTCCATCTCCATTCCTCCCCACCCACCCCCCTGAATCTTCACCATTCCCCACCTTCCCTACAGCATTCCCTCCCTCTTTCTCCATCTATATCATCATAGAGCGCTGCGAGGTCTGGCCTCCGAGGAGGAGATGAGGAACCAGATCCTAACCACAGTTGAGAAGTGACAGAATAGATGAAACATGATCACGACATATCGAATAGTTCCGAGCAAGAACAACAAGCCCAAAGCCAGGGAAGCTGGAAGGTGAGAGGCTCAAGAGCTAACGCATGCACAGCTAGGCCCAGTACACCAGATATAACGAACTGCTATTATTAAGTCCCCCACATCCCCCTTCCACACCCCCCCCCACATCCCCCTTCCCCCCCCTTCCACACCCCCCTTCCACACCCCCCCCACATCCCCCTTCCACACCCCCCCTTCCACACCCCCCCCCCACATCCCCCCTTCCACACCCCCCCCACATCCCCCTTCCCCCCCCTTCCACACCCCCCCACATCCCTCTTCCCCCCCCCCTTCCACACCCCCCTTCTACACCCCCCACATCCCCCTTCCCCCCCCCTTCCACCCCCCCCCTTAGGTGTCAAGCCTCATACCATTCCTTCTGGTCGTTTCCCCTGGACTGGTTATAAAACTGGTTGTGAAACTGGTTTATGTCGTCGTGCGCCCCCGCCAGGTTTTGAAGTCCATTATAACCCAGAGTGACTTTGTTGATGTGCCCCCCCCCCCCCCCCCCCAACAAATCCCGTTTTCAGTTGGCGTGTTGGAGGCATTAAACTGTCGTACTGATAAAGGTTATAGTTATCGTACTGTCAGTTCACACAATAACAAACAATTTTATATATTGCGGGGGAGAGGGGGGGAAGCACCTCTGGCATGCAGAAAGGGGAGACAGCCTCGGAGAAGAGTACACACACACACAGCATTAGAGGTGATTTTGTGGGCCTACACAATGTATTTTCATGTTCTTTTGTCCTACCACCCCTCTTTTTAGTATTTTTTTAATGATTTATTTGATATTTTAAAGATTGTAAGTTACACGTTGGTGAATACAATGACATATTATGGACCTCTTCCCGCCAAACACACATCGAAACTACGACGTTGGTACAACGTTCGAACAAGTTTTAACACCTAACCAGTTATAACAACCAATATAGCAAGTTGTAACAACGTTCTAATACGTCATAAACACGTTAAGCCAAGATGTAACAACTTTATTACAAGTTGTAACAAGCGGAAAATAGAGACAGTTACGGTTTGTGTTTCCAGGGATTGAAGCTCCTGAGTTTCTAGGGGAGTAACCGAGGACAACGGCGTTTCCCCTCTGGACCGCCACACTGTTTCGCTGAAACAGGAAACTAGCAGATCTTGGGTCTCCGGTAATTTGAGCGAGCCTAGAACCCAATTGAGAAAACTGGAAGCACCCCGACCCCAAGAGGTCAAGCGTCTCAGATGCTATGGGAACCAAGGTGTATTGTCCATCCAGTTGTATGTACTTATTTCATTCTGGGTAGATGCACATGTGTAGTCCCACGCTAGTTGTCTGCCCCCCTCTTCCAGGGGTATATTGTGACACTAACTGCATGAAACACGGGATTGTCAGGGTTTTGGGCCGTGAGAATGTGAGGTTCTCTCTCTGCTGGGCACTGGGCTGAGGTAAGGCTCCTCTTGATGTTAATTGTCTGGGTTTTGGGCCTGTGAGAATGTGAGGTTCTCTCTGTGCTGGGCACTGGGCTGAGGTAAGTCTCCTCTTGATGTTAATTGTCTGGGTT
>NC_091208.1:17102554-17170054 GCF_040958095.1 Procambarus clarkii | reverse complement strand
CGTTCCTCCTATTCTCCTATTCTCTTCCCTACATTGTTCCTTTTCCCTATTCCGAGACCCCTACATTAAGTTCCCTTACAATACGTTCCTATACATCAAGTTTCTTATGGATTAAGGCCCCCCTATTATAAGTTTTAGGTCATGGAAAAGTTACATGGTAACTATAGTTAATTTTTTGTTATATTGATTTAGGTATAGAATGGTGTATACGGTCATACAGATATTGTATTGTATACTAGGGAATCAAACAGGTCTCCCCCCTCTGTGTATGACTTTTGGGACTGGTGAGAGTGAGTGCTTCAAAAGTCTGTCACGAGTGTGTTTGAGAGAGAGAGACAGAGAGGGAGAGAGAGAGAGAGAGAGAGTAAAAGAGAGAGAGAAAGAGAGAGAGGTGTTTGTAATCGCTCTTACTCTGTTACTCACTCTCTTTGTCACTCACTCTGTGTCATTCATCCTTAATGACACTGTCACTATGACTCTGGCACACTCTCACTATCACTCTCTATAACACTATGACACAGTGACACTATCGCACTCTTAACGACATTCACTCTGACACTCTATGACTCCCGCTCGGAATCTTCTCGCACATCTGACAACTGTTTTTTTAAATACGCCAATGAGCGTCGAGGGAACAAATGCACATACAATCAATTAGCCAATGAGCGATGAGAGAAAACGGGCACATATGCCACATCAACCAATGAACCACGAGTCTCTTAGAACCAATGAACGTCAAGCACCGAGGGAAAACGGGTTGCCGAAAAATGAAAGAGCCAATGAATATGAAGAACTCGTCTAATCCGGCTGTAATTGGCCAATAAATCCTTTAGTTACCGGTCTCCAGATTCGGGATTCTGCAATGTTTACCTTGTTGAGGTCCGTCGTGTCGAGGAGTGACTGTGGTAAAGTTGAGGGCCATGGAAGAGACGGCGTTTTGGTCCGATTTGGACTGTTGTCGAGTGGCTGTTTCGGTCCAGGAGGGGACCGAAACGAGGTCGCTTTTGTTGTTACTGATGTTGGGTTGGGTTGTGTTCAAGTAGGTTATTGTGTGACTTGTGCTCTGTGGCAGGAGGTCAAAGGACATGGATATGATCTGACTTCCTGCTGCTTATTCTCTCTCTCTCTCTCTCTCTCTCTCTCTCTCTCTCTCTCTCTCTCTCTCTCTCTCTCTCTCTCTCTCTCTCTCTCTCTCTCTCTCTCTCTCTCTCTCTCTCTCTCTCTCTCTCTCTCTCTCTCCCCCTCCCCCTCTCCCTACCCCTCTCCCTCCCTCTCCCACGCTGCCACACCTCTGGTAGAGCAACAAAATAGGTTTGGCACCGTCGTGTCTCCTTAGGCACTGGGCCCCCTCACCTGTTCGAATTGTCTTGTGCTGTTGTTTTTCCTCTTCGTTCACATAATTTGATTCTCTCTCACTTGAGTGTTGTGCAGGCCAACGAGCGGGGGGGGGGGGGGAGGGGGGGGGGCTCGTTCAAGATCTTTAAATCTGTTGTTTACAAAATGTTTATTCACTTCAGCTTAAGGGGAGGGGGGGGAGGGGTCCTAGTCTTCATTCACTCACTGTCACCCCATCATTCACTCACTGTCACCCCATCATTCACTCACTGTCACCACATCATTCACTCACTGTCACCACATCATTCACTCACTGTCACCCCATCATTCACTCACTGTCACCCCATCATTCACTCACTGTCACCCCATCATTCACTCACTGTCACCACATCATTCACTCACTGTCACCCATCATTCACTCACTGTCACCCCATCATTCACTCACTGTCACCCCATCATTCACTCACTGTCACCCCATCATTCACTCACTGTCACCACATCATTCACTCACTGTCACCCCATCATTCACTCGCTGTCACCCCATCATTCACTCACTGTCACCCCATCATTCACTCACTGTCACCCCATCATTCACTCACTGTCACCACATCATTCACTCACTGTCACCCCATCATTCACTCACTGTCACCCCATCATTCACTCACTGTCACCCCATCATTCACTCACTGTCACCCCATCATTCACTCACTGTCACCCATCATTCACTCACTGTCACCCCATCATTCATTCACTGTCACCCATCATTCACTCACTGTCACCCCATCATTCACTCACTGTCACCCCATCATTCACTCACTGTCACCCCATCATTCACTCACTGTCACCCCATCATTCACTCACTATCACCCATCATTCACTCACTGTCACCCCATCAATCACTCACTAGTCACCCATCATTCACTCACTGTCACCCCATCATTCACTCACTGTCACCCCATCATTCACTCACTGTCACCCCATCATTCACTCACTGTCACCCCATCATTCATTCACTGTCACCCCATCATTCACTCACTGTCACCCCATCATTCACTCACTGTCACCCCATCATTCACTCACTGTCACCCCATCATTCACTCACTATCACCCATCATTCACTCACTGTCACCCCATCATTCACTCACTGTCACCCCATCATTCACTCACTGTCACCCCATCATTCACTCACTGTCACCACATCATTCACTCACTGTCACCCCATCATTCACTCACTGTCACCCCATCATTCACTCACTGTCACCCCATCATTCACTCACTGTCACCACATCATTCACTCACTGTCACCCCATCATTCACTCACTGTCACCCCATCATTCACTCACTGTCACCACATCATTCACTCACTGTCACCCCATCATTCACTCGCTGTCACCCCATCATTCACTCACTGTCACCCCATCATTCACTCACTGTCACCCCATCATTCACTCACTGTCACCACATCATTCACTCACTGTCACCCCATCATTCACTCACTGTCACCCCATCATTCACTCACTGTCACCCCATCATTCACTCACTGTCACCCCATCATTCACTCACTGTCACCCATCATTCACTCACTGTCACCCCATCATTCATTCACTGTCACCCATCATTCACTCACTGTCACCCCATCATTCACTCACTGTCACCCCATCATTCACTCACTGTCACCCCATCATTCACTCACTGTCACCCCATCATTCACTCACTATCACCCATCATTCACTCACTGTCACCCCATCAATCACTCACTATCACCCATCATTCACTCACTGTCACCCCATCATTCACTCACTGTCACCCCATCATTCACTCACTGTCACCCCATCATTCACTCACTGTCACCCCATCATTCATTCACTGTCACCCCATCATTCACTCACTGTCACCCCATCATTCACTCACTGTCACCCCATCATTCACTCACTGTCACCCCATCATTCACTCACTATCACCCATCATTCACTCACTGTCACCCCATCATTCACTCACTGTCACCCCATCATTCACTCACTGTCACCCCATCATTCACTCACTGTCACCCCATCATTCACTCACTGTCACCCCATCATTCACTCACTATCACCCATCATTCACTCACTATCACCCATCATTCACTCACTATCACCCATCATTCACTCACTATCACCCATCATTCACTCACTGTCACCCATCATTCACTCACTATCACCCATCATTCACTCACTATCACCCATCATTCACTCACTATCACCCATCATTCACTCACTGTCACCCATCATTCACTCACTATCACCCATCATTCACTCACTGTCACCCATCATTCACTCACTATCACCCATCATTCACTCACTATCTTCCACCGTCAAATCTATAATAATGTGATTTACGCTAATTGCTTTAATACCGACAGTGAAGGGAAATTGAAAAATTAACTTTGCAACTTTACTGATCGTAAGTTCGGTAAGGTGGGAGAGAGAAGGGAGAGAGAAAGGAGAGAGGTGAGAGAGGAAACGGGAGAGAGAGAGAGAGAAAGATTAGTGAGATAAGGGTGTATTACATATATATAAAACATATATTTCTAACAATTGAGAAGAAAAAGCCATCATTATCCTGATTCGAATCATCAGTCTGGGTCTCATCTCATCAGAATAGAATTCAGTATGCCTGGGGAGCACCCCCTGCTCACCGCTCTCGCCATGTCATCAACTTCTTTAATGTTAATGAGATATTCATTGATTACCGACCGACACATGGTGTTCCCGGAGCCTCTACGGTGTCTGGGGCGAGATTCTTCAGCGAGGGTTAATACGGTGGGAGTGATTGGAACGTCGTTGTATTGTCAAAATATTGGGAGATCAAATTAACGTGTGTGTGTGTGTGTATGTGTCGCTGTGTATGGTGTATTGTGTGTGTACAATCCTGCCCTGCAATTCACCACCTTCCCTACCCATCACCACCTTCCCTACCCTTCACCACCTTCCCTACCCATCACCACCTTCCCTACCCTTCACCACCTTCCCTACCCTTCACCACCTTCCCTACCCTTCACCACCTTCCCTACCCTTCACCACCTTCCCTACCCTTCACCACCTTCCCTACCCTTCACCACCTTCCCTACCCTTCACCACCTACCCTACCTTTCACCACCTTCCCTACCGTTCACCACCTTCCCTACCCTTCACCACCTTCCCTACCCTTCACCACCTTCTCAATTCCATCATTTTCCCTCTAGACAGAGGGAAAGAAGAGAGAGAGAGAGAGAGAGAGAGAGAGAGAGAGAGAGAGAGAGAGAGAGAGAGAGAGAGAGAGAGAGAGAGAGAGAGAGAGAGAGAGAGAGAGAGAGAGAGACAAACAGACAAAAAATGAGAATATTAATACATGATGAACGCCTTACGTTTCTCCTCCACGTGTGTACACATTTTGTGTTCTCAATCTAAACGAGCGATAAATTACAAGCCATTCTTTTAAAATATCTTCTTTAAAACACCGCTGAGGCACCAAATGCCTACGGCTAGCCGCTTAAAATAACCGGAACTCATAACCGTTTCTCACTTATATCTCACTCAAGGTATTTCTTGAGAACCATTGACCTAAAACTTCCATCTTAACCATTATCTACTCCCACGATAAAGCTGATAGCGAGGTCAATGCCTCGTTCCATCGCTTGCAAATTTTCCTGCACCTTAAAGGCATTAAACTTAAATTTTATGGCGATTGAACACCCTGTTTATCATATCTTGAGGCGGCCTTAGAGACTCATCTTTCCTTCGATAACAAAGTGCTGGCAGACTGGCGCAGGGTTAGTTGTTTTTCAGGGTTCGAAACACCTTGCTTAATCCCAGAACTGTCCTCTGCCTTGTTTGTTCTCATCACAAACCATAGCCATCTTGGAAGAGTTTGTTTACCTTGTGTTATAAGAACATAAGAACAAAGGTAACTGCAGAAGGCCTATTGGCCCATACGAGGCAGCTCCTATCTATAACCACCCAATCCCACTCATATACATGTCCAACCCGCGCTTGAAACAATCGAGGGACCTCACCTCCACCACGTTACGCGGTAATTCTCTTATCTTATCTCTTAATCCTGCGAGTATGATTGCAAATCAGCGCCATGCATCTGTGTCATGTCATATATATACCAAGGTCATTCATCAGTGCCATATATATGAGTGCCATTCATCAGTGCCATATATATGAGTGCCATTCATCAGTGCCATATATATGAGTGCCATTCATCAGTGCCATATATATGAGTGTCATTCATCAGTGCCATATATATGAGTGCCATTCATCAGTGCCATATATATGAGTGCCATTCATCAGTGCCATATATATGAGTGCCATTCATCAGTGCCATATATATGAGTGTCATTCATCAGTGCCATATATATGAGTGCCATTCATCAGTGCCATATATATGAGTGCCATTCATCAGTGCCATATATATGAGTGCCATTCATCAGTGCCATATATATCAGTGCCATATATATGAGTGCCATTCATCAGTGCCATATATATGAGTGCCATTAATCAGTGCCATATATATGAGTGCCATTCATCAGTGCCATATATATGAGTGCCATTCATCAGTGCCATATATATGAGTGCCATTCATCAGTGCCATATGAGTGCCATTCATCAGTGCCATATATATGAGTGCCATTCATCAGTGCCATATGAGTGCCATTCATCAGTGCCATATATATGAGTGCCATTCATCAGTGCCATATATATGAGTGCCATTCATCAGTGCCATATATATGAGTGCCATTCATCAGTGCCATATATATGAGTGCCATTCATCAGTGCCATATATATGAGTGCCATTCATCAGTGCCATATATGTGAGTGCCATTCATCAGTGCCATATATGTGAGTGCCATTCATCAGTGCCATATATGTGAGTGCCATTCATCAGTGCCAGGTATTAACCCTGTATAGACCATCTCATAATCACTATTTACAGAAGTTTTTTTTTTTGCAACACTTTTTATCTCATGCGTTATATTTGCCGGCGCCAGGCAGAGAGAGATTAAAATGGATGGTACAAAAATTAAGTTCATAATTTTTGTGTTTAATTAAGAGTTCCAATTTGTTTTAACAATATATTGTAAGGAACATCCAATGATTTTGTTTTAATTAAAATGCTTTGCTGAGAGGGAGAGAGAGAGAGAGAGAGAGAGAGAGAGAGAGAGAGAGAGAGAGAGAGGGAGGGAGAGAGAGAGAGAGAGAGAGAGAGAGAGAGAGAGAGAGAGAGAGAGAGAGAGAGAGAGAGAGAGAGAGAGAGAGAGAGACAGAGACAGAGACAGAGAGAGAGAGAGAGACAGAGAGAGAGAGAGAGAGGAAGAGAGACAGAGAGAGAGACAGAGAGAGAGACAGAGAGAGAGACAGAGAGAGAGAGAGAGAGAGAGAGAGAGAGAGAGAGAGAGAGAGAGAGAGAGAGAGAGAGAGAGAGAGAGAGAGAGAGAGAGAGAGAGAAACAGTTCAACTAATTAACGTTGAACTCTTGAGTTTGTTGAGTCAACAACATTAGTTTTCATTCTAGATTACTGTTTGTGATACAAAATAATTCGGTAGTGTGTCTATGCGTTCTCTAAGCACTTCGAACAGGCACATGAGTGTAGACAATGCGTCACGCAGACGGCTGGGAACAATGCGTCACGCAAAAGGGTGGGAACAATGCGTCACGCAAAGGTGGGGGACAACAGTAGTCCATGGTTGGCGTAGTGGCAACCAACTCTCCTCGCACTTCGTGAGCGATATGGCCCAGGTTCGTATCCTGGCCTGGGAGGAAGGATCGACTAGACTCCAATCCTTAACTGAACCCCACAGTTCACCCAGTGATTGGACACCTGGTTGTAAAACTATTATCGGAACGTGTTCCAAGGGGAAGCTGATGGGTAGGACTGTACATGAACTGAGGGAAGGAAAGGCTCTCAGCCTACTAACAGGAGTCAACAGGAACTAACAGGAGTCTGTTCCTGTACCCACCTACGCCCACCGGCCATAATTACCAGCAAAGACTAAATGCCTAACCTCAAGCTAGGCCTAAATTTCGAAGATGGATATTGTATGTATATCCCAAAACGGTTCCAGTAGATGGCACAGCTCCATTCTCAACACGTTCAAGACGCGACACAATTCAGGAACAAGGTGATACTAACAGCTCACCATGCTAAGAGCCTCCCGTGACAGGAGGGGTGAGTGGTGAAGCCAGTGGTAATGGACCTCCAGAGATCCAGCGGCTCAAGTCCTCCTTCAGACCAGGAAGTTGGAGGAACAAGTGTCTGTGATGTCTTTATTGGATTATAACACTGTATTCGTGGAGCGTTTCTGCAAGTTGGGCCAAGATGACGGCACTGTAGCAGCTGAGGATGGCAAAGACTTCTTTTATTTTGTCTAGAATGGTTTGAGAAGTCTTGAGTCCACCTGAATCCCAAACCTCCTTATTTACGACCTTCTTTACGGCTTCATCTACCCCCTCTACGGCTTTATCTACCCCAATACGCCTTCATCTACCCCCTCTACGGCTTCATCTACCCCCTCTACGGCTATATCTACCCCCTATACGCCTTCATCTACCCCCTCTACGGCTTTATCTACCTCTCTACGGCTTCATCTACCCCCTCTACGGCTTTAAACACTACGGCTTTATCTACCTCCCTATACGCCTTCATCTACCCCCTCTACGGCTTTATCTACCCCTATACGCCTTCATCTACCCCCTCTACGGCTTTATCTACCCCCTATACGCCTTCATCTACCCCCTCTACGGCTTTAAACACTCTACGGCTTTATCTACCCCCTATACGCCTTCATCTACCGTCTTCTACGGTTTTATCTACGCCTTCATCTACCACCTCTATATACCCCCTCTACGGCTTCATCTGCCCCTATACGGCTAAATCTACCCCATATACGGCTTCATCTACCCCTATACGCCGTTATCTACCCATCTACGCATCCATCTACGGCTTTATATACCCCCTCTACGCTTCTATCTACCCTCTACGCATCAATCTACTCCTCTACGCCTTCATCTACCCCTCTACGCCTCCATCTACCCCCTCTACGCCTTCATCTACCCCTCTACGCCTTCATCTACCCCTCTACGCCTTCATCTACCCCACTACGCCCCCATCTACCCCTCTACGCCTTCATCTACCCCTCTACGTCATTATCTACCCATCTACGCCTCCATCTACCCCTCTACGCCTTCATCTACCCCCTCTACGGCTCCATCTACCCCTCTACGGCTCCATCTACCCCCTCTACGCCTCCATCTACCCCCTCTACGCCTCCATCTACCATTCTACGTCTTCATCTACCCCATCTACGTCTTTATCTACCCCCTCTACGCCTTCATCTACCCCCTCTACGCCTTCATCTACCCCTCTACGCCTTCATCTACCCCCACTACGCCTTCATCTACCCCTCTCCGCCTCCATCTACCCCCTCTACGCCTTCATCTACCCCATCTACGCCTTCATCTACCCCCTCTACGGCTTCATCTACCCCCTCTATGCCTTCACCTACGGTCACGCCTGCAGGCTCACCTACTGGCCAGCTAAACACACCAATCAGCGAACTGTGTCATCATCCTCTTCAGGGGGGAGGAGGCGTCCCGACCAATCAGGAGGCGTCATGCAGATACTGGCTCTTGAAGCAGCCAATTGGGAGTCTCGCCACCAGGACCAATCATCAGCCGTAAAAGAGGCTGAGTGACGGGAATCAAAAAGGCGGGAATCAGGTCGCTGAGTGGATACAATCAATGTAATCCAGGTGGATACGAGAGGAGTAATCCCAGTGGATACGAGAGGAGTAATCCCAGTGGATACGAGAGGAGTAATCCCAGTGGATACGAGAGGAGTAATCCCAGTGGATACGAGAGGAGTAATCCCAGTGGATACGACAGGAGTAATCCCAGTGGATACGAGAGGAGTAATCCCAGTGGATACGAGAGGAGTAATCCCAGTGGATACGAGAGGAGTAATCCCAGTGGATACGAGAGGAGTAATCCCAGTGGATACGAGAGGAGTAATCCCAGTGGATACGAGAGGAGTAATCCCAGTGGATACGAGAGGAGTAATCCCAGTGGATACGAGAGGAGTAATCCCAGTGGATACGAGAGGAGTAATCCCAGTGGATACGAGAGGAGTAATCCCAGTGGATACGAGAGGAGTAATCCCAGTGGATACGAGAGGAGTAATCCCAGTGGATACGAGAGGAGTAATCCCAGTGGATACGAGAGGAGTAATCCCAGTGGATACGAGAGGAGTAATCCCAGTGGATACGAGAGGAGTAATCCCAGTGGATACGAGAGGAGTAATCCCAGTGGATACGAGAGGAGTAATCCCAGTGGATACGACAGGAGTAATCCAGTGGATACGATATATATATATATATATATATATATATATATATATATATATATATATATATATATATATATATATATATATATATATATATATAGCTGTAGAAAGAAAGATTTGAGATAGTTTTTGGTTCTCTTTTTAATCTCTTGTTGATCTCTCTCTTTATGTCTCACTTTCTCCTTCTGTTTGTTTTATTTCATTCTTAAACTTTGCCTCCAGCGAGGATAATGGGCAGCTTCACTTGTTAACCTGAACGTTACCCCGTCTGATCTCCAGAGTCCCGCAGTGTGCTAGTTCAGAAGGCGGTCTTGTGCATTAGGGAATGATGACATTCTTCGGGGATGTAAAGTGTGTTATACAGCTGGTGCTTTACGGTCGAAATTCGCTGGAATGTGCGTAGTGGCAAGAGCCTTTTGGGTGGAAGGGGGGGGGGGGAGGGGAGAGGGGGGGGGATTATCTGTTCCATTCTCTTTCCCTCTCGGTCCAGTTCACCTGTTGACTACTCCTCATGTGTAGTAATGAGTTTTACGACACCTGTTTACACTTCTGTTCCATCTCGTGTTTTTCTTTTTATCTAAACTCTTCCATCTTCTGTTCCTTTCATTCTCTCAACCCTTCATTTTAGATTTGGTTTGGTTATCTTCATGTCCTCTTCCTCTCTCTCTCTCTCTTATCGTGTCTTTTTCTCTATCTTCTTTTCCTTTTCCAACTCTATTTTGTTTTTAACCCTTTCGGTATTCCTTATTTTATCCGTCTCTTTTCCATATTTCTATTTCCGTTCCAGCTTTCTACTCTCCTCCCTTCATGAAGCCTCGCCTCTCTCTCTCTCTCTCTCTCTCTCTCTCTCTCTCTCTCTCTCTCTCTCTCTCTCTCTCTCTCTCTCTCTCTCTCTCTCTCTCTCTCTCTCTCTCTCTCTCTCTCAAGATAAACTCGAGCCTCATTATGGTCTATGTATATTACCCGTGAGTGATTTATGAGAGTCCCCCATCCCACATTCATGGCGTTTTCCTCAACAGTGATTTATTTGGCTTATTTGAATGCGTTTTCTGTTGGCTACAATGTGTTATCATTCTCAAGTGATCATTTTTAGTTTATCATCATATCCGTCATCATCACCTTCATCCTCGTCATTATCAATATGGTGACAAGTCATGGAGGAATATTAGGAAGTGACATTGTAGATGAAATTGCAAAGAATGCATCTGAAAGGGTATTTAGTATATATACTATATAGTCTATACTTTATAGTCTATATACTTTAGTCTATACACTATATAGACGCTACTCATTCAGTCTCCTAGAACACTAATTTCCTCTACTCTAGTGCCTTGTTTTCCACTTATCTTGCCGGCATCTCTGTTCATCATCCTTCCCCTCACTATCACGCTGGGAGGTGATACCTGTGATGATTTCGAGAGTTCCGTTTTTACTCCCGGAAGCTATTCTGTGAGGCTCTTTGAAGCTCCCCCTCCCACAGAGCCATCACAGTCGGGCTGATCCAGTAACTGTAGCGGGAAATGGTCTAGTTCATTCTTAAAAGCTTCTATTGTTGTTTCGGCCACAGTGAGGGCAGTGTGGCCAGAGATCTTTGGCACTTAGGCCTGAAATGGCACTAATTTAAAAGCTATTTGAGTCGTTTGGGATATTGGGGATTGCAGTATCCCACGTCCCAGCTTCCTCCCAGTCCCAAAAACATACAGCTTCTTAAATGAACAAATCCACAAGGGCCGTGACGAGGATTCGAACCTGCGTCCGTCTGGGCAGCGTCTGGGAGGCTCTCGGACGCAGGTTCGAATCCTCGTCACTGCCCTTGTGGATTTGTTCATTTGATGCATCACGCTATTGTGATTTCTGTGTGTAATACAGACACTTACATTCATCCGCTTTTGGGATACCACAGGAAAAAAATTAATAATTTTTTTATGAAAAATATGATATTTAGGGAGCCGAGCGGACAGCACGCTGGACTTGTAATCCTGCAGTCCCGGGTTCGATCCCGGGCGCCGGAGAGAAACAATGGGCAGAGTCTCTTTCACCCTATGCCCCTGTTACTTAGCAGTAAAATAGGTACCTGGGTGTTAGTCAGCTGTCACGGGCTGCTTCCTGGGGGTGGAGGCCTGGTCGAGGACCGGGCCGCGGGGACACTAAAGCCCCGAAATCATCTCAAGATAACCTCAAGATAACCCTCTCAACCTCGGACCCCGGAGGCCTGGTCGAAGACCGGGCCGCGGGGACACTAAAGCCCCGAAATCATCTCAAGATAACCTCAAGAAATTCTCAAAGTATTTAAGGACAGGTTAAATGGTGACGGGGGAATTTAGTAATTGAAAATGTCCACTAAATAAAGTTTTATTTAGTTGTACGTAGTATTGGCATTGTGTGTTGTGTTAAAATTGTGGAATTTATTGTAATTGGTTCTGCGTGCTCCCTGGTGCTATTTATGCTTGCAGGATTGGGCTTTAGCTCTTGGGTCCCGGTTATCTAGCAGCTCGTTGAAATTGAAATACGTTTATTGAGGTATAGATACACACAAAGGGATGAGGTTGTTCACGCTATTCTCACCCCGTTCATTACATATATATATATATATATATATATATATATATATATATATATATATATATATATATATATATATATATATACATATATATATATATATATATATATATATATATATATATATAAATATATATATATATATATATATATATATATATATATAATATATATATATATATATATATATATATATATATATATATATATATATATATATATATATTCTGAGTGATAAAACATATATACATTTCTTCATTTACACATGCAGTATGTTACCAAACATACACACATATATACGTTTATGACCAGGTACACAAACAATTTGCAAATAGACATTCAGACAATTCAGGTTACAATCTTGGTGCAAAATTCTTATATATATATATATATCTCTCCGGAATATCATCAATCTTTCTGTTGTGACACATTCAGGCTATTTGTTCAGGGACAGTCGTTGTTCCAGTGTTGCCATGTACATTAATCAATGGACAATCAAGAACATAATGGGCGAGGGTGTGAGACCTTAACATACTATATATTTTTTCACTTGGTGTCATTTACCATTAACACCTATTCCATGTGTCCATTAATATTTGTACACAGCACTAGAAAGTGAATGGACGACGACGTTTCGGTCCGTCCTGGACCATTATTTCCACACTCGACTTGAGAATGGTCCAGGACGGACCGAAACGTCGTCGTCCCTTCGCCTTCTAGTGTGTGGTTTGGTCAACATATTTCAGCCACGTTATTGTGACTCCTCGTCTATGAACAAATCCACAAGGGCCGTGACGAGGATTCGAACCTGCGTCCAGGAGCATCCCAGACACTGCCTTAATCGACTGAGCTACGACAGGGTTAAAAGGGTTCCTCGTCTATATTTGTACCCAAGCCTGAGCCGCATGGGTACAGAGTCACTCCTGTCTAATGCAATGACTCCTGATCTTGAGGTTATCTTGAGATGATTTCGGGGCTTTAGTGTCCCCGCGGCCCGGTCCTCGACCAGGCCTCCACCCCCAGGAAGCAGCCCGTGACAGCTGACTAACACCCAGGTACCTATTTTACTGCTAGGTAACAGGGGCATTCAGGGTGAAAGAAACTATGCCCATTTGTTTCTGCCTCGTGCGGGAATCGAACCCGCGCCACAGAATTACGAGTCCTGCGCGCTATCCACCAGGCTACGAGGCCCCATGATCATCATTTCATAGGATCTATTTCCCTATCATATCTACTTTTAGAATTATGATTGGAGTTTACACAGAGAAATCACAGTAAGGTGATATATATATATAAAATACTTGGGTTCGAATCCACTCAACAGCTTCTGTGGCTTTTTACAGGAATGAAGTTTGACTCTTCAACCTGCTTTTTTTGTTTATTTGATTCTCCTACAACTCTTACACTGAAAGGAAAGTTTCGAGGTTTCGAGCCTCTTTCCATGCCTCTCTTGATCTGTTGATGCTCTTTGGGAAGATTTCTGTTTTTTTCACTGTCAATCCTTGTAAGTATTTTATACGTCTTTATCATGTCTTCTCTCTCTGTCCTCTCCTCTTTTCTTGCGTTTTCAGGTTTAGGTCTTTGTTTCTTTTCCATTACAATACTGGGACGAGTCTCGTTGTAATCTTTTGAGTGCACACACACACACACACACACACACACACACACACACACACACACACACACACACACACACACACACACACACACACACACACACACACACACACACACACACAGTTTCAAGTGTAGATATGATAGAACCCAATAGGCTCAGGAACCTGTACATTAGTTGATTGACAGTTGAGAGGCAGGACCAAAGAGCCAAAGCTCAACCCCCGGCAAGAACAACTAGGTAAGTACACACACACACACACACACACACACACACACACACACACACACACACACACACACACACACACACACACACAGGGGCCCCCTGTGTGTGTGAAATTTGGTCACAGGTATTTCATCAAATCACCTCTCACGCTGGGATCATGTGAGTATATATATTACTCAGGAGACCACATGCTAAGGTGCACGGGAGCCCTGGCTGTCGGGGGTTCGAATACCACCACACTACCACCTCTCCCAGCCACTTCACTACCTCCTCTCCCAGCAACCACACTACCTCCTCTCCCAGCCATCTCCATCTCACCTGTTCCTTCATCACCTCCGACTAGTCTCTGTCGCGCGAGAACGAGGCTATTCGCTCACTGTCGGGAAATAAGCCTTGGAGAGAGAGAGAGAGAGAGAGAGAGAGAGAGAGAGAGAGAGAGAGAGAGAGAGAGAGCGAGAGCTTATGGCATCCTTATCTTCTTTCCCATTCAATTTACAACAAACCTTTTTTTGCTATGCATTCCACTCTGTTTCCCCTCTCTTCTACTCGACCCCTCTCTTACGAACACCTCTTCTCGTCCTTCTCAATGTCTGGTTCCCTCACCCCCTCTCTCTCACCTCCTCTCACTCCCCCTTTCCGTGGGTAGTTAAAGATATAGAGACGCGGCCTGAGGGCCATTAGAGTCGCCTACAACCCTACAGGTACTCCTGTGGTAGTTTACAGGAACCTCAGCTTGAAGACATCTTTATCTTCCTATTTAAACTTTAGACAGAATAATGAGCCAGTGACCTTAGTTTGTGAGAGCGGTCAACACAGCTGATTGTCGTAAACACAGCTGATTTTTGTAAACAAAGATGATTTTTGTAAACACAGCTGATTTTCGTCAACACAGCTGATTTTCGTCAACACAGCTGATTTTCGTCAACACAGCTGATTTTCCTAAACACAGCTGATTTTCGTCAACACAGTTGATTTTCGTCAACACAGCTGATTGTCGTAAACACAGCTGATTTTTGTAAACACAGCTGATTGTCGTAAACACAGCTGATTTTTGTAAACACAGCTGATTGTCGTAAACACAGCTAATTTTTGTAAACACAGTTGATTGTCGTAAACACAGTTGATTGTCGTAAACACAGCTGATTGTCGTAAACACAGCTGATTGTTGTAAACACAGTTGATTGTCGTAAACACAGCTGATGAACATAAATAGAAGTAACTACATCAATAAACACAGTGATTGATGAAAGAACAGATGATTGATTCGCTAACAAATTAATGAAAGTTCTGAAGCGTATTAAATCCAGTGGGATAACTAATCCCACTATTATGAAGGGAGCACAGATACCTATTACACCATACTCCCATTCATCCCCATTATCACGAAAAAGGAATTACCAATTCCAGCATAATCCTGATAGAGGAGAATTACCCATTACATTAATTAAATTTAAATTACCCATAATTCACCCATTATCGTGAAGGCAAAGGGGAGTTACCTATTACAAAAAAATTCCATTATTTAGTTACCTATTAAATTGCACTTTCATCCTCGTTTGAAGGCATTGAAGTTCCAATCGTGTTTGAGACAGGATTCAACTGTGTGTCAGAGCCTTTATACGGTTGAGTGACTTGATTTCAGTCGTATCTATGTGTTAAGTGAACATGTTTCTAATGTGAGTTAATGGCTGATGACGTGATGTCATAATGGCACAGTCTACACGAGGCTGTTAATGGCTGAGCGTCTTATGTTATTGCTGCCAACTTCTCTTTGTCCACCAAGTTGGGCCAGGTGCGGAACCTTGAGAATATTGGCCATATAGATAACCCTAAGGTCACCAATATCGGTCGTCTCGGAGACTATAAGATGCAAATAAAGTGACTTTGAGTCTTCTCTGTCTGATTCTTTTTTATTATGAGGTTCTTCCTTATTGTTTGTAGGAGCGGTAAACACAGCTGATTCTCGTAAACACAGCTGATTCTCGTAAACACAGCTGATTCTCGTAAACACAGCTGATTCTCGTAAACACAGCTGATTTTCGTAAACACAGCTGATTCTCGTAAACACAGCTGATTGTCGTAAACACAGCTGATTGTTGTAAACACAGCTGATTCTCGTAAACACAGCTGATTCTCGTAAACACAGCTGATTGTTGTAAACACAGCTGATTCTCGTAAACACAGCTGATTGTCGTAAACACAGCTGATTCTCGTAAACACAGCTGATTCTCGTAAACACAGCTGATTCTCGTAAACACAGCTGATTCTCGTAAACACAGCTGATTGTCGTAAACACAGCTGATTCTCGTAAACACAACTGATTCTCGTAAACACAGCTGATTGTCGTAAACACAGCTGATTCTCGTAAACACAGCTGATTGTCGTAAACACAGCTGATTGTCGTAAACACAGCTGATTGTTGTAAACACAGCTGATTCTCGTAAACACAGCTGATTCTCGTAAACACAGCTGATTCTCGTAAACACAGCTGATTGTTGTAAACACAGCTGATTCTCGTAAACACAGCTGATTGTTGTAAACACAGCTGATTCTCGTAAACACAGCTGATTGTTGTAAACACAGCTGATTCTCGTAAACACAGCTGATTGTCGTAAACACAGCTGATTGTTGTAAACACAGCTGATTCTCGTAAACACAGCTGATTCTCATAAACACAGCTGATTCTCGTCAACACAGATGAAAATAGTCGTCAGGACAGCGATCTTGTTCGTGTTTAGGACCCGAGTTCGAATCTCCCGTTGTCCCAAGTGAATGTAAGGAGATATAAATGACCTTGTTGCTTGCAACAGTTGAAGCTCAATTGCATTGCAGAAAATCTCAAGTAATGTGTTAGGGGTGTCGTTGAAGGGTGATTAATCTTGTACTCAGCTGGGGAAATTACTCGTATTAATCATTCTCTGAAAAATGGCTAGGAAATGTTGGCGGTTTTGGTGTGTGTGTGTGTGTGGGTGTGTGTGTGTGTGTGTGTGTGTGTGTGTGTGTGTGTGTGTGTGTGTGTGTGTGTGTGTGTGTGTGTGTGTGTGTGTGTGTGTGTGTGTACTCACCCATTTGTGCTTGCGGGGGTTGAGCTTTGGCTCTTTGGTCCCGCCTCTCAACCGTCAATCAACTGGTGTACAGATTCCTGAGCCTATTGGGCTCTATCATATCTACATTTGAAACTGTGTATGGAGTCAGCCTCCACCACATCACTGCCTAATGCATTCCATCCGTTAACTACTCTGGCACTGAAAAAGTTCTTTCTAACGTCTCTGTGGCTCATATGGGTACTCAGTTTCCACCTGTGTCCCCTTGTTCGCGTCCCTCCAGTGTTGAATAGTTTATCCTTGTCTACCCGGTCGATTCCCCTGAGGATTTTGTAGGTTGTGATCATGTCTCCCCTTACTCTTCGGTCTTCCAGTGTCGTAAGGTGCATTTCCCGCAGCCTTTCCTCGTAACTCATGCTTCTTAGTTCTGGGACTAGTCTAGTGGCATACCTTTGGACTTTTTCCAGCTTCGTCTTGTGCTTGACAAGGTACGAGCTCTATGCTGTGTGTGTGTGTACTCACCTAATAATGAGCCCTCTATGCCTGTGTGTGTGTGTGTGTGTGTGTGTGTGTGTGTGTGTGTGTGTGTGTGTGTGTGTGTGTGTGTGTGTGTGTGTGTGTGTGTGTGTGTGTGTGTGTGTGTGTGTGTGTGCGTGCGTGCGTGTGTGTGTGTGTGTGTGTGTGTGTGTGTGTGTGTGTGTGTGTGTGTGTGTGTGTGTGTGTGTGTGTGTGTGTGTGTGTGTGTGTGTGTGTGTGTGTGCGCGCGTGTGGAAAGACTATTAACTATCTCTCACCGCCACGTATTTAACAAGCCACCATACCTTGAGGTTACCTTGAGGTGCTTCCGGGGCTTAGCGTCCCCGCGGCCCGGTCGTCGACCTGGCCTCCTGGTTGCCGGACTGATCAACCAGGCTGTTGGACGCGGCTGCTCGCAGTCTGACGTATGAGTCACAGCCTGGTTGATCAGGTATCCTTTGGAGGTGCTTATCCAGTTCTCTCTTGAACACTGTGAGGGGTCGGCCAGTTATGCCCCTTATGTGTAGTGGAAGCGTGTTGAACAGTCTCGGACCTCTGATGTTGATAGAGTTCTCTCTCAGAGTACCTGTTGCAGAGTACCTGTTACCATCTCTCCAACACCCAGACTTAAGCCTCACCTCTACCCCCCACTCCACGCCAGCCTCTAAAACAACATGACCACCTTGAGAACATCACGACCTGGCCATTAGCCACTATTGAAAGCAGTTTATAAGGCTGCACATTTTTCACCCTGACAAACCAGCGTATCTATGAAACACCCTGATAAATTGTGTATCGCTCTCTTTCCTTTTCATATCTTCGTGTGCCTTATCCCCCTTGTTTTATCACGTTCCTTAGCCCCGTCGGTCCGTAAGTCCGCAATCAGAGAGAGATAGAAAGAGAGAGAGAGAGAGAGAGAGAGAGAGAGAGAGAGAGAGAGAGAGAGAGAGACAGAGAGAGAGAGAGAGAGAGAGAGAGAGAGAGAGAGAGAGAGAGAGAGAGAGAGAGAGAGAGAGAGAGAGAGAGAGAGAGAGAGAGAGAGAGACAGAGAGAGAGAGAGAGAGAGAGAGAGAGAGAGAGAGAGAGAGAGAGAGAGACAGAGAGAGACAGAGAGAGAGAGAGAGAGACAGAGAGAGAGACAGAGAGAGAGAGAGAGAGAGAGAGAGAGAGAGAGAGAGAGAGAGAGAGAGAGAGAGAGAGAGAGAGAGAGAGAGAGAGAGAGAGAGAGAGAGAGAAAGGGGAGACTCTAATAACTTATCACCATATAACCGAAATCAACAACTCCCTAAATCAGACTAGGAGAAAGGAACATCCGGGCCCCTGATGGAATCACAGACGAAGGTGTTTCATAACTCAGCCGACAGATGACGCCTCAGGAAGGTGGATCTGGGGTATTATAGGGAGAGAGGGACATCGTAGAGAAGGTAAACAGGTCTGTATTTCACTCTGGGGACGCTCAGAGGGCGTTGCAGTAACTCAGGAAAGGCGGGGGGGGGGGGTATTATATCTGGAACAGTCAGTCGGTACGCGGCAAAGCACTATACGGGCTCGCCATAGCCCGTGCTACTTGGAACTTTGTGTTCCAGGTAGCTAATCTTTGACAACTACAACGGTACGCGGGGGTATTGAGCCTAGCGACGTGTGTTGTAATAATGTGTTGTGATCATTGGAGGTGCTGCTATCCTGTACTATGCTATCCTCTACTGTGCTATCCTCTACTGTGCTATCCTCTACTGTGCTATCCTCTACTGTGCTATCCTCTACTGTGTTATCCTCTACTGTGTTATCCTCTACTGTGCTATCCTCTACTGTGCTATCCTCTAGTGTGCTATCCTCTACTGTGCTATCCTCTACTGTGTCTAATTTGCCAAACACTTGTCTTGTTATATGAAGAACTAGAACAATGTATAAGAACAAGAGCGTATAAGAACGTTTAACAATTATTTTCTATATATATATACACTAGAACAACCGCTGCCATTCATCGCCAAACAATCAGGGCTTCGTGAGTCTAATTGCCATCTTAGCCTTGGTCTCAAGACCCCAAACACGTCCGAGTTAATTAGCTCGTTGAGGTCCTCAAGCTTGTAGCTCTGACTAGCGTCGTCTTCATAACTTGAGCAGAACATGTCACATACAGGGTGTGTGGGTGAGGGTGTGTGGGTGAGGCTGGGATATGTAGTGTATGAATGAGGTATATGGTGTATGGCTGGGATGTATGTCATACCACCCACAGGAATTCAGTTTTACAGTAATACCTCTTTCATGAGGAGTCGACCCCCATATTTATTCACCCATAAATATCACCAGGAATTGTAGGTTAATGGGTGATATAAGAGGTTAGATAGAGGAGTGGGGGGCTTCTACAGGCATCAGCTGGAGTTGGGGGTTGGAGGGTTGTGGTATTATGGACTAATGTTAGAGAGTGATTTTGACCCAAACTGACCATTTGAGTTTGACCCAAACTGACCATTTGAGTTTGACCCAAACTGACCATTTGAGTTTGACCCAAACTGACCATTTGAGTTTAACCCAAATGTTAGAGTGAGTTTGACCTAAACTGACCATTTGAGTTTGACCCAAAAGTTAGAGAGTGAGTTTGATACGTGATATGTGTCTGTCACGTATCTGTCACGCAACAGATACGTGACAGATACGTCTAAGAAACGTCTAAGAACAGAACGTCTAACGTTACCTGTCCCTCTTACCTACAACAGTACCACTTAAACATACATCTTAACTTTAAAATATTTATGATTTACCAATTGATATTACTACCTAGATTCTCAATTTCAAATTCCTTTTATAAACTTTGCACTTAAGACTTGTCAGTCTGTTTCATAAATTGATAAGTTTGCTAATTATCAATTAATCATTAATTTTCTCATTTAAATATTTGCATATTGATATTAGGTACTATGGTCCCCATACCCATCCTGTGGGTGGTGGTGGACCCCATACCCATCTTGTGGGTGGTGGTGGACCCCATACCCATCCTGTGGGTGGTAGTGGACCCTATACCCATCCTGTGGGTGGTAGTGGACCCCATATCCATCCTGTGGGTGGTGGTGGACCCCATACCCATCTTGTGGGTGGTGGTGGACCCCATACCCATCCTGTGGGTGGTAGTGGACCCTATACCCATCCTGTGGGTGGTAGTGGACCCCATATCCATCCTGTGAGTGGTGGTGGACCCCATACCCATCCTGTGGGTGGTAGTGGACACCATATCCATCCTGTGGGTGGTAGCGGACCCCATCCCCATCGTGTGACTAGTTGTGCACCCAATACCCATCCTGTGGGTGATGGTGGACCCCATACCCATCCTGTGGGTGGTAGTGGGCCCCATACCCATCCTGTGCTAGGTGTGCACCCAATACCCATCCTGTGGGTGGTAGTGGAAATTGCTAGCGTCTAACGAGGGCTTAATGAACTACGTTTACGTAACGTTAAAAAGAGAGAAAAAAATGATTGCGCCATATTAACCATTTTTAACCTAACATTCCTAATGTTAACTTCCTTTCGTCCTCAGGTACAGCCAACTACAGCCACACATTACAAGGCAACGAGAACAGTCTCTGTACTGAACAACGGAATAACTGAACAACGGAACATCAACGAGGGAATAGAACAACGCCCTGCTCCTCGCTACTTGGTATCTCAAACACTGGCATTATATCCTGCCTGTCCTTAATTAAATGTGATTTGTACTGCTGGGAACACTGTTCTCGCGGCCCGGTCTCTGACTAGGCTGTTAGATGCTGCTGCTATCCTGAACCCACAACCCTGGATGATCGGATATAGTTTGGTGGTGTTCATAGACTCCAGGACCTACAACAAATCCACAAGGGCCGTGACGAGGATTCGAACCTGCGTCCGAGAGCATCCCAGACGCTGCCTTAATCGACTGAGCTACGACATGGCCAAAAGGAGTTGAAAAACTCCTCTTCTCTCCATACAACACCTTCCTCGTATCTGGCATTTAGTAATGCCACTGAAGCTTGGCATTATGGCTTGTAAACACTCTTGGTTAACTCTTGCCAGGAAGTCTCTACTCCCTCGGTAAGACAGCCCTACTATAGTGTTAACTTAGTCTTATAAACTGTTAGACAGGGGCTATACAATTAGCCATTAACTCCACAAGTAGGCAAGGTGGTTATCTTGAGGTTATCTTGAGGTGATTTCGGGGCTTTAGTGTCCCCGCGGCCCGGTCCTCGACCAGGCCTCCTTTTTGTTACACACTCCCCAGGAAGCAGCCCGTAGCAGCTGTCTAACTCCCAGGTACCTATTTACTGCTAGGTGAAAGGGGCATCACGGTGAAAGAAACTCTGCCTATTTGTTTCCGCCTCCACCGGGGATCGAACCCGGAACCTCAGGACTATGAATCCGAAGCGCTGTCCACTCAGCTGTCAGGCTCCCTGTTTCCTGTATCAGGCTTAGTTTCCAGTTATACCGTAATTACATTGAAATGGCCTGGGTAAATACTTGTTTGAGGGTGTGGAGAGATGTGAAGGTCAGTGAGTGGACCCACGTATTCGACGGGCTCACCATAGCCCGTGCTACTTGGAACTTTGTTCCAGGTAGCGAATCTTTAACAACAACAACAGGACCTATTCTGTCCTATTCCAGGATGGAATAGCATCTGGACCTATTCCAGATGCTTTCGGAGATTGAGCTTTGGATCTTTGGTCCCGCCTCTCGACTGTCGATCTACTGGTGTATAGATTCTTGAGCCTACTGCCTCTGCAGTAGGCTCAACAAAGACATGAGAAATGACAACAAAGAAATGAGCGAGTTACTGAGGAAGCAGTACGACTCTGTTTTCAGCGAGCCATTAAACGCAATAAAGATTGATAACCCAAATGAATTTTTCATGGATATGATACCAACATCAAATCATATATCAGACGTCGCCCTATCCCCACTAGATTTTGAAGAAGCTATAAACAGTATGCCTATGCACTCTGCACCAGGCCCGGATTCTTGGAACTCCATATTCATCAAAAACTAAAAAACCACTATCGCAGGCCCTTCACATTCTGTGGAGACAAAGCCTAGATACTGGCGTTATCCCTGACATACTAAAAACAACAGAGATAGCACCACTCCATAAAGGAGGAAATAAGGCAGAGGCAAAAAATTACAGACCGATAGCACTAACATCGCACATCGTAAAATTTTTTGAGAGAGTGCTAAGAATTAAGATCACAAAATACATGGAATCACAGCATCTCCATAACCCTGGACAACATGGTTTCAGAACAGGGCGCTCTTGCCTGTCGCAGTTGCTGGACCACTATGATATGGCATTAGATGCTATGGAAGACAAACAAAACGCTGATGTAATTTACACAGATTTCGCAAAAGCTTTTGATAAATGTAACCATGGTGTTATTGCACATTAAATGCGTTCAAAAGGAATTACCGGGAAAATAGGCAGATGGATCTACAATTTCCTGACTAACAGAACCCAATGTGTAATAGTCAACAAAATAAAATCCAGCCCATCAACCGTGAAGAGCTCAGTCCCCCAGGGTACTGTGCTTGCTCCAGTACTTTTTCTCATCCTCATATCGGACATAGACAAGAACACAACCTATAGCACTGTATCATCCTTTGCAGATGACACTAGGATTTTCATGAGAGTTGGCAACATAGAGGACACGGCAAACCTCCAATCAGATGTAGATCAGGTCTTTCTATGGGCTACAGAAAATAATATGGTGTTTAACGAGGATAAGTTCCAGCTCATGCGCTACGGAAAAATTGAAAATATAAAAACGGAAACCACGTACAAAACTCAGGCAAATCATAACATAGAACGAAAAGGCAATGTAAAGGATCTGGGTGTACTCATGTCGGAAGACCTTACCTTTAAAGAACACAATAAAGTAGTCGTCACAACTGCAAGAAAAATGACAGGTTGGATAACAAGAACCTTTCACACTAGAGATGCTATACCGATGATGATACTTTTCAAGACGCTAGTGCTCTCTAGAGTGGAGTACTGCTGCACAATGACAGCCCCTTTCAAAGCTGGATAAATTGCTGACCTGGAGAGCGTGCAGAGATCCTTTACTGCTATAATCCACTCGGTAAAACATCTAAATTACTGGGACCGACTAAAGAGCCTAAATCTGTACTCCCTTGAGCGCAGGCGGGAGAGATACATAATAATTTACACGTGGAAAATAATTGAGGGGCTGGTCCCAAACCTGCACACAGAAATAACATCACATGAGACCAGAAGACATGGCAGGATGTGCAGAATACCCCCGTTGAAAAGCAGAGGTGCAACAGGTACTCTGAGAGAGAACTCTATCAACATCAGAGGTCCGAGACTGTTCAACACGCTTCCACTACACATAAGGGGCATAACTGGCTGACCCCTCACAGTTTTCAAGAGAGAACTGGATAAGCACCTCCAAAGGATACCTGATGAACCAGGCTGTGACTCATACATCAGGTTGCGAGCAACCGCGTCTAACAGCCTGGTTGATCAGTCCTGCAACCAGGAAGCCTGGTCGACGACCGGGCCGCGGGGACGCTAAGCCCCGGAAGCACCTCAAGGTAACCTCAAGGTAAGGTATTGGGCTATATCATATCTACATTTGAAACTGTGTATGGAGTCAGCCTCCACCACATCACTGCCTAATGCATTCCGTCTGTTACAAATGCATTCCATCTGTCACAATGCATCTGCCTAATGCATTCCATCTGTCACAAACCAAATACAACAGAATGTTGTATTTGGTTTGTGAATTAGATTTTGAAATGAACAACTTCAAACATTCAAGCTGAGGATCATTTAGAGACTCGTTAGTATTTGGTGAAGTGAAGGAGTGCCTGTTGGCCATTGTTAATTGACACTTGAGACTCGCTAAATGTTGACCAATGGAGTGAGGTTTAGGGTGAATGTCCACCAATCAGCGGCCGGGTTTGGTTGGCTGCTGGGTATAAAAGTGAGGATGAGACAGCAAGCACTTCAGTGTTGTTTTACCTCACTTTTGGTATACAGTTCTAGGTTCGTCTCCTGAGGTTAGCTGTATGTGAGGGTCCCCCCCCCACCCCCCCCCCACCCCCCCCCCCCCCTCCCTCCGCCCCCATGTTGCGTCCCCTGTCCCCCTCCCTTCCTCCGCCCCATGTTGCGTCCCCGCCCCCCTCCTTGCTGCGTCCCCGCCCCCCTCCTTGCTGCGTCCACTTCACCTTGCATCACCCCTGCCCCTTTGTTGCGTCCCATGCCCCCTCCCCTTCACCTTGCGTCACCCCTGTGCCTAAGTAAACTTGTCACGCGCCATAAGTAAACCTCAGATGCTAGTCTCCGGACACTACCCGCAGTGGATTACTCTAGCTGTTCAAAGTTGTAGTTTGGGAATGTTCAGTCTAGCCCAGCCATGCACATAAGCTAATCTAGTTTCGTAGGACGATGTTCGCACATGTTTAAAGGACAGTTAAGCTTTTACTCTAGTGTAAAAAGTAAACCAAATGACTGTTCTTAAGCCACAGCAAACTAGACACTCCATCCTGTGGCATACCTGGTAACATGGTAAGTAAAATGTGCTAGTTTGATCGTTGAACTCTAAATTCCATACTACAAACTATTGTGCTTGTAGTACCCAATATGCAGGTTAGAATCAATCTTTTGTCCCCTTCTAGTAAATTTAACTATTTAATTTTCAATAGTTTCAGATATATGAAACGAAGGCTGGTAAGAACTACCACTTCTCGTGGTGCGCGACTACCAATACCCACGGCTGGGATCAAGCAAACTCTTACTGCTGATCTTGGCAGCGGCTTCAGCTACTTGGTATCAAAGACGAGGATAAGGAAGACTTCATAAAGAGCGTTATCGCCTTTATGAAGTCTTTATTGAGTTTACTTATTACTTTAACGAACTTTTAAGTGTTAATCTGCTGGATTAGGGTTTACTAAATGGCCAAGAATTTTTTCAAACTACGTAATGTTGTCAGGTGGGATACAGTTCACGTGGACAGGTTATCTTGATTTCGGGGCTTTAGTGTCCCCGCGGCCCGGTCCTCGACCAGGCCTCCACCCCAGGAAGCAGCCTGTGACAGCTGACTAACACCCAGGTACCTATTTTACTGCTAGGTAACAGGGGCGTAGGGTGACAGTCTGCTCATTGTTTCTCGCCAGCGCCCGGGATCGAACTCGGGACCACAGGATCACAGGATCACAAATCCAGTGTGATATCCGCTCGGCCGATCGGCTCCCCCAACTAGCGAGGCAAGAGGCCCTGGCGGTGGTCATGCGGGTACACTGTCCTACAGTCTCTCGCTGTAGGGGTCTGTATGGCTAGTTTTACTGTATTCGTCATACAGGTCATAACATACGGTGTTTGGTAGGTTAAGTGCAGGTTACTAGTAAGGGATTCAACGGCTGTGTAGTCTGTAAGAGTACAGGAATCTTGTGGTAATCTTAACATCCAATTATATTCCTTAAGATTTAACACTCCTCCCTTCCTCAGGCTCGGGACCACAAACAGACCATGAGACAACGGGACTTCAATCACGGAAGGATAGACTGGGAGAATAAGGAACAGTATGGACGTGAAGATACATGGAGAGCCGAACTATTTGTGGCGACGACGACACTTTAAGCCAGCATGTCGAGGAACCCACAAGAATAAGAGGAAACCCGGTACTGAAGAACATCTCGAACGACAGTGGTACGACGTTCTGTTATCTGTGAGACCAGCCTTTGATGTAATTTTTTTGGGCCGGAAATGGCCTGGTTTCCTGAAGGGTGAAGTTGTAAAAAATAAAATTTAAACTTGCTCATAATCTTCTTGAATACTTAAGCCAGGTCAGTCGGTTAACGACTGACTTTCGCCCTCCTGGGATGAGGTGTGCTGAACTTTGTATTACTATACGAATACTCAAACACATATATTGGACTTGTACCAGAAATTGATCATGTAATGTGTAAATTATACAATAACTATATAATTTGAGCTTGTAAAAGCATCTTCATCACCTTTTTAGTGTGTTTTAGCCATTACGTTTCTGTATCTTACCCTGTCAAGAGTAAGACAGAAATGTCTAAAGAATGTGGAACTGGTCAGAATTACATTTCAGACACCTATGAATTTTATTTCCCGGTTTGGTGCCTCCTTTGATAATTACCTTACATTAGCATTTTTAAAGCACTACAATCTCTTTGTGATAATTCCTTGAACTGTGTTTAACAGATCTCTTTTTGTCCATAGAGGACAAAAGAGTGTGTGCTGCTAAGGCTTGCAAATGTGTGGCCACTTCTGTGGTACAGAAGTCTACCAAATTCCCGCCAGGGACCTGAAGTGACCTGAATTTTTATTAGGACAAATTGGTAAATGGTTTTTGATTAAGGAAAGTTTTGCATGGACGTCTAGCAGGACGTTAAATAATTCCACTGAAAACTTCAGTGATGTACTGTTAAAATTTAAGAAAAGACTGATACACATGTTCGGTGTTCAGGTTGTTCCCTCTGTTTAAATTATGTCGACTTAAGATTTCTACATTGGTAATCTTTTTACTTGGTTTAAGGTGAATTTTTAATCAAAAAATGAAAGTTGCCAGGCTATTTGTGGCAGAGTAACGTCTGCCTCGTGAAGTGCAGATTACCGAAATCAAACAGGCTTTAGTTTGTTGCCACAAACGTATTGGTCATTCCCGTTTAACTCACGGTCACTTAATGGAGCGCCACCCTGCTCCTTATTGTCCAAATTGCATTGTCCCTCTTACGGTCGTACATACTGGTAACAAGCTACGTACTCAAATGTTGTTTTTCCTCGTGGCCGTCCTCCTTCCACCGTAACCGGCGGTGGGAAACAGCTCTGGCGAGGTTGCGTATTGGCCATACTCGCTTAACCCATGGTCACTTGGAGCGCCGCCCTGCTCCTTATTGTCCTAGTTGCATTGTCCCTCTTACGGTCGTGCATGTCCTTCTTGAATGTCTCGACTTCCAGGACGAGCGTGTCTTGCTTTCCGGCCGCCCCTCGCGGTCACCTGTCCCTCAATAGAATTCTTGGTGACTCGGATACTTTTGATATCGTTCGCCTTATGCGTTTTTTGTTCTCGTATTGGCATCCTTGGTGATATTTAGCGCCCTCTGATTATCCCGCACATTTGATGGTGCTACATGGCCTTCCCGGTTTGGTACCTTCTATTGATAATTACTTGCTTGTTGCGACAAACTGAAGGGCAGTGACCCATATGTACACACCCATGCGCAAGATTACAGATACTTGTGCTGTCATCTGAACGGGGAAATAGGGAGCACTCCCGCTGTTCTCCTGCGTTGTTTCCTTATTGCTTACTCCATTAATCTCCAACTTTGAAAGAAAATGTTGTTCCAGTAGTTTCTAGCTAAAAGGTTTCCCCATCTGATGCTGCTGACTGTGTTTAGCTCCTACACGGAATCTTATTACTTACTTACTTACTTATTTAATTCTTTAGCCACAAAGTATAGACTGGGTTTCCTAGCCTCTCCATACTCCCTTGCACCCCTGGTTTTGCATGTCCTCTAGTGTAAGCTATTACTTTCAGTGTACCTGATTGTACCTCAGTTTTACTAAGTTGTGTGTTCCAAAGTCATTCTTTGGTGAATCCTTTATTTGTGTTTTTGTACTTGTCCAATTACTTGTTTTTAAATTTTCACTTGTTCCCATTTTATTCTATAATTGTCGAACTTTGTTTCTTGAATTTGGAGCAGTTACAAAAGTTACTTAGAAAATTGTTTATTCTTTACATTGCATTATAAATTTACCTTTTGCATTTTTTAGGCACACAGCCTTCTTGTGCAATCTAGTATAGATCCAGAACTAAACATCTTAAAAGTATCTGACTCATCACTTTACATTCTGTGCAATACCTGCAATTTTGATAATTAAACAATGAACAATCACTTAATGTATTTAACTTCAATGAAATATCTAAAACACTGATAGTGCATTGCTAGTCTACATTTAACAAATTCCCCTTTTTATTATACTTACTGAAATGTGATTAAAAGATGCAACACAACTGTTGACCAATTCTGGTGGTGGGACTCTGCTCTTTTAATACCATAAGAACTGACATGATTAGAACTAGATTCCTGTGGCGAGTATATCTTTACCCGTTTGAGTCAAGGGTGCTGAGGCTGATTGACTGTAGGAGCCGTTTATAGAATTCTTAACTGACTGAAATAAACATTAACCTTGGAAACCTAATACTAGCAAACAAAATTTTTCTTTCCTTTGATAATATTGACCTGCGAGCCTGATAACCCTCATACAGCCAGTTTCCTCAACTGTGTGAAGTCCTGCTTCCTCATACCCATAATAACTGAACCTACTTTAATAACTGATACTACTGCCTCTGCTGTTTACCACATCTGGACTAACAACCTCTCCACTTCAGGGATAATTACTGATAGGACCACAGAACATTACCCGACATGTCTTCTTCGTTGTATCTAGAAGTGGTTTATTAATGTTAGATGAGCTTTAGGTTACACAATGAAACTTCTATAAGTAACTTTACTGTTGCTGCTGCTATCATCAACTGGGAGACTGAATTATTTAAGTGATCAACCTATCAGTACACAAATAATAGCGTGATACAACAAATCCCCAAGGGCAGTGATGAGGGCTCGAACTTACGTCCGGGATGATCCCAGACGCACCTTTGTCGACTGCGCTACAGGTTGCAATTCTTTTCAACCTCTATGGTACTTACGTACCTCTATGGTACTTATGTACTTGCGTACCTCTATGGTACTTACGTACCTTTTACCTTACACAGACAGTCATCCGTATTTTATAGATATAGAAGATAGACAATGATTAAATCAAGTAATAAAAACTTGACCAGCGGACGAAGACAAAGATGGGGTACATACAGCCCGCCGCCTGCAAAGAATCCGAGCCCTGGCGAAATCGTCATTTTTCACAAAACTCAAAATCAAAACCAGCCATAGAATCGTTTTGAAAATGGTACCATTGTGCTTACCACAGCAATTTACCTTTCTTTCTGTAAAGTCTTTCTTTGCTAATTTTAAATATTAACGCCTATACAGCCATATTTACTGAGATACAGCCACCTCAAATATCAAACCTATCATCGTGTTTTCTCAACAAATTACTAAGGAAAATGAGTTAAAAAATGTAATAATAATCAAAATGAGCTAAATAATAAATGGATAATCAAAATAACATTATATCAATATTCCTCATGTATTTAGAGACTACTATGCATGGTGCGTATATGGGCATATGTATGCTACTTATAAAGGCATTTGTATGGTACCTATATTGGCATATGAATGGCACTCAAATGGGCATTTATGGTACTTATAAGGGCATATGTATGGTAGTTATAAGGGTATATGTATGATACTTATAAGAACATATGTATTGTTCTTATAAGGGCATAAGTATGGTACCTTTTTGGGCTATGTATGTTACTTATAAGAGCTTTTGTATGGTACCTCAATGGGCATATGTATTGTTCTTATATGGGCATATGTATGACACTTATATGGGATTGAGTATGGTACCTTTATGGGTATGTGTTTGGTACTTATGTACTTACGTACCTCTATGTTTCTAGGGTGGGATTTATTTCTTATTTATTTATTTATATACAAGAAGGTACATTGGGTTTGTGAGAGTACATAGTATAGTATTTACAATCTTGTAAAGCCACTAGTACGCGCAGCGTTTCGGGCAGAAACGGAAAATTTTTCGAAAAGTTAGCAATAAAATACGTTTTCTAGTTATTTTTAAAATTAAGTCCAGGGATTCTGTCTAACGAAGCTGCAAGCTAAAACACCGTTATCCTATAATGTTCATCTGTAGCTTGACCCTAAATACTCGTTTATTAAACAAATTTATTGTTAGAGTTCATTAGGAATAAACTTTGTTGAAGGCAGAGTTTCCAGCAAATACCTTCCTGTGATTGGCTGTTGCGGGGAATGCCAACAAAGAATATCTACCAATGATATGCCATTTATTATGCACCCCATACCATCTGTGGGCGGAGCTTGGAACCTCCTACCCGAGCACAACAACCCACCTTATGGGTTGCTGTTTGGCTATTTATAGTGCGTTGGAAAAAAACTAGATGGCGTTAGTTGTATTTTGCAGGGCAGCCCTGGCGAAATCGTCATTTTTCACAAAACTCAAAATCAAAACCAGCCATAGAATCGTTTTGGAAATGGTACCATTGTGTTTACCACAGCAATTTACCTTTCTTTCTGTAAAGTCTTTCTTTGCTAATTTTAAATATTAACGCCTATACAGCCATATTTACTGAGATACAGCCACCTCAAATATCAAACCTATCATCGTGTTTTCTGAATAAATTACTAAGGAAAATGAGTTTTAAAAAATGTAATAATAATCAAAATGAGCTAAATAATAAATGGATAATCAAAATAACATTATATCAATATTCCTCATGTATTTAGAGACTACTATGCATGGTGCGTATATGGGCATATGTATGCTACTATAAAGGCATTTGTATGGTACCTATATTGGCATATGAATGGTACTTATATGGGCATTTATGGTACTTATAAGGGCATATGTATGGTAGTTATAAGGGTATATGTATGATACTTATAAGAACATATGTATTGTTCTTATAAGGGCATAAGTATGGTACCTTTTTGGGCATATGTATGTTACATATAAGAGCTTTTGTATGGTACCTCAATGGGCATATGTATTGTTCTTATATGGGCATATGTATGACACTTATATGAGATTGAGTATGGTACCTTTATGGGTATGTGTTTGGTACTTATGTACCTCTATGGTACTTATGTACTTGCGTACCTCTATGGTACTTACGTACCTTTTACCTTACACAGACAGTCATCCGTATTTTATAGATATAGAAGATAGACAATGATTAAATCAAGTAATAAAAACTTGACCAGCAGACGAAGACAAAGATGGGGTACATACAGCCCGCCGCCTGCAAAGAATCCGAGCCCTGGCGAAATCGTCATTTTTCACAAAACTCAAAATCAAAACCAGCCATAGAATCGTTTTGAAAATGGTACCATTGTGCTTACCACAGCAATTTACCTTTCTTTCTATAAAGTCTTTCTTTGCTAATTTTAAATATTAACGCCTATACAGCCATATTTACTGAGATACAGCCACCTCAAATATCAAACCTATCATCGTGTTTTCTCAACAAATTACTAAAGAAAATGAGTTTTAAAAAATGTAATAATAATCAAAATGAGCTAAATAATAAATGGATAATCAAAATAACATTATAGCAATATTCCTCATGTATTTAGAGACTACTATGCATGGTGCGTATATGGGCATATGTATGCTACTATAAAGGCATTTGTATGGTACCTATATTGGCATATGAATGGTACTTATATGGGCATTTATGGTACTTATAAGGGCATATGTATGGTAGTTATCAGGGTATATGTATGATACTTATAAGAACATATGTATTGTTCTTATAAGGGCATAAGTATGGTACCTTTTTGGGCATATGTATGTTACTTTTAAGAGCTTTTGTATGGTACCTCAATGGGCATATGTATTGTTCTTATAAGGGCATAAGTATGGTACCTTTTTGGGCTATGTATGTTACTTATAAGAGCTTTTGTATGGTACCTCAATGGGCATATGTATTGTTCTTATATGGGCATATGTATGACACTTATATGGGATTGAGTATGGTACCTTTATGGGTATGTGTTTGGTACTTATGTACTTACGTACCTCTATGTTTCTAGGGTGGGATTTATTTCTTATTTATTTATTTATATACAAGAAGGTACATTGGGTTTGTGAGAGTACATAGTATAGTATTTACAATCTTGTAAAGCCACTAGTACGCGCAGCGTTTCGGGCAGAAACGGAAAATTTTTCGAAAAGTTAGCAATAAAATACGTTTTCTAGTTATTTTTAAAATTAAGTCCAGGGATTCTGTCTAACGAAGCTGCAAGCTAAAACACCGTTATCCTATAATGTTCATCTGTAGCTTGACCCTAAATACTCGTTTATTAAACAAATTTATTGTTAGAGTTCATTAGGAATAAACTTTGTTGAAGGCAGAGTTTCCAGCAAATACCTTCCTGTGATTGGCTGTTGCGGGGAATGCCAACAAAGAATATCTACCAATGATATGCCATTTATTATGCACCCCATACCATCTGTGGGCGGAGCTTGGAACCTCCTACCCGAGCACAACAACCCACCTTATGGGTTGCTGTTTGGCTATTTATAGTGCGTTGGAAAAAAACTAGATGGCGTTAGTTGTATTTTGTAGGGTAATTTGTTATAAGTGTAATTTGATGTCAACAGATGGCGTAAGCTGTATCTTATAGCCACTGTTGACCAGCCAGTTGATAGTGTTCTCTTCTGCCGACAGATGGCATCAGCTGTATTATTTTTACTTCCGAATTCCCTTTTAAACACTGATCTACAAATCCCTTGGCTTGTATAAGGTTTTATACAATTTATGATAAGTATTAGATAACTGGAGTTTCGCAATTACTTTTATCACTTACGTACCTCTATGGTACTTACGTACCTTTTACCTTACACAGACAGTCATCCGTATTTTATAGATATAGAAGATAGACAATGATTAAATCAAGTAATAAAAACTTGACCAGCGGACGAAGACAAAGATGGGGTACATACAGCCCGCCGCCTGCAAAGAATCCGAGCCCCAGCGAAATCGTCATTTTTCACAAAACTCAAAATCAAAACCAGCCATAGAATCGTTTTGAAAATGGTACCATTGTATTTACCACAGCAATTTTCCTTTCTTTCTGTAAAGTCTTTCTTTGCTAATTTTAAATATTAACGCCTATACAGCCATATTTACTGAGATACAGCCACCTCAAATATCAAACCTATCATCGTGTTTTCTCAACAAATTACTAAGGAAAATGAGTTTTAAAAAATGTAATAATAATCAAAATGAGCTAAATAATAAATGGATAATCAAAATAACATTATATCAATATTCCTCATGTATTTAGAGACTACTATGCATGGTGCGTATATGGGCATATGTATGCTACTTATAAAGGCATTTGTATGGTACCTATATTGGCATATGAATGGTACTTATATGGGCATTTATGGTACTTATAAGGGCATATGTATGGTAGTTATCAGGGTATATGTATGATACTTATAAGAACATATGTATTGTTCTTATAAGGGCATAAGTATGGTACCTTTTTGGGCATATGTATGCTACTTATAAAGGCATTTGTATGGTACCTATATTGGCATATGAATGGTACTTATATATAACACCAGAAAAATTCCCTTTACAATAAGAAACAAACAAATAACCATAATACTCCTAAAAGTTGTCAATGTGGGAAAGTCTGAAAATAAGAATCATTGTTACAAATATACATTTATTAATCCTCATTTTACATCGACAAATACATTATACAATATCATTGTACACCCACGAGCTGTGTGTACTCTCTCTCTCTCTCTCTCTCTCTCTCTCTTGTACTCGCTCATTCATAAGACTGCAGCGTGTTTACGCGTCTCTCATTCACTACGGTGTTCCATTCATCACTGCGTTACTCACCTTTGTTTACGTCGGTTAGCTGCCGTTACTCTGCCCTCGCCACGTGGAGAGCGTGATGCTGTGTTTACCTATATTTAAAGTCCATCTCTCACTCATATTTTTTCCATTTATCGCATTCACGCTTCACGGCCTATCTGTAGGCCTATGCGGCTGACATAATAGACCATTTTCTATCTAATTTAATCCTAAATGTGTCTCATTGGAATATGGAAAAGCTAATTTTTTGTTATTGTATATTCCGTAATGATTCGTGCTGATACCTTCTTATTTACAGGTTTAAACGTTAATAATTATGACAATGAATGATTTTCAGTTGTGTAGAATTTAAAAGTTCACCTAAGGATAAACACACACACACACACACACACACACACACACACACACACACACACACACACACACACACACACGCCAAAGTATTTCTCCATTTTTAACATACACGGGCTGGCGTGTATAACCACAGATACACGGCTCATACATAAAATACAACATACTGTATATACAATATACGTTTGTGTACTGTATGAATACATCTGAACACTTAAAGGGCAATAATCTAGGAGACCAGAGAAAATAAAAGTTATTACAAGTGTGTTGCTGACTAAAAAAAAACATTATTATTTATCTATGTCTAAATCTAAAATGTCAATTAGAGGAAAGTTTACACACACATATTTACACTGCGAAGGTACACCGTGCGCAATAGTGATTAGTTTACTATTTACAATTTACAGAGGTATTGTATATTTACAAGTGACTGGTACACAGACAGACATTGAGGCCGATTGTGTGTGTGTGTGTGTGTGTGTGTGTTTTTTGTGTGTATGTGTGTGTGTTTTTATATCGTGTGTGATTTCAAAACGTTTAAGGATCATTTATGTGTCCTGTCATGTATCCAGGGTCCAGATGTGTCCTGTCTCGTGTGTCTAGGGTTCAGATGTGTCCTGTCTCGTGTGTCTAGGTTCAGCTGTGTCCTCTCTCGTGTTTCTAGGTTCAGCTGTGTCCTGTCTCGTGTGTCTAGGTTCAGCTGTGTCCTGTCTCGTGTGTCTAGGTTCAGCTGTGTCCTGTCTCGTGTGTCTAGGGTTCAGCTGTGTCCTGTCTCGTGTGTCTAGGTTCAGCTGTGTCCTGTCTCGTGTGTCTAGGGTTCAGCTGTGTCCTGTCTCGTGTGTCTAGGGTTCAGCTGTGTCCTGTCTCGTGTGTCTAGGTTCAGCTGTGTCCTGTCTCGTGTGTCTAGGTTCAGCTGTGTCCTGTCTCGTGTGTCTAGGTTCAGCTGTGTCCTGTCTCGTGTGTCTAGGGTTCAGCTGTGTCCTGTCTCGTGTGTCTAGGTTCAGATGTGTCCTGTCTCGTGTGTCTAGGTTCAGCTGTGTCCTCTCTCGTGTTTCTAGGGTTCAGCTGTGTCCTCTCTCCTGTGTCCAGGGCCAGCTGTGTCTTCTCTCCTGTGTCCAGGGCCAGCTGTGTCTTCTCTCCTGTGTTCAGGGCCAGCTGTGTCCTCTCTCCTGTGTCCAGGGCCAGCTGTGTCCTCTCTCCTGTGTCCAGGACAAAGCTGTATCCAGCTTTGTCCTTTCATTCCATCCATATTTACTTATACTTTTTTGTCAATCTACTTTTGTATTCGGCGAGTGTATGAATTCCCGACCGTGTATAACAGGCTTCAGTGTATATGTGTGCAAATATGCGTGTATGTATAAATGTATCTATCTATATATATATATATATATATATATATATATATATATACATATATATATATATATATATATATATATATATATATATATATATATATATATCCAGGTATGTATTTCTTAATCTAAATGTTGGCATTTAGAAGTCTGTGTATACATGTAGTAATGTAATATATGTATATATCTATGTATGTTTACCCCGTTCCTGAATGTATAGTCTGTATTTCTATACATGAGTATGTATACATTAAACAAGTTCACATACGACAAAGAAAAGATGCTTATTACGTCACACTCAACTTATGACGTCATAGAAAACCGTTGACATTGCAGCTGACGTCACAGTACATCCACCAATCACAAACGTCGAGGAAGACTAGGGATATATATATACGTATTCACCTTACGCTTCAGGGATCGATAAAAAAAAATCAAACATCTATTAATAAAAGCATAATTGACGAGGTAATTTGTGTTTTGAATTCAAGATTTTACCCGCCAAAACCTTATTTATACCAAGGCGGGAAACTCCGTTAATAACACCGGCTTTAAATATAACGCCTGAGTTGCCGACTAGTGGTCTTTCATTTATCTTGGTTGTATATTGTGTTAGGCAGACTATTTCATATATATATATATATACACACACAGAGGTGTATTATGTTGGTGTGTGTATATCCTATAAGTATACTTATGTTCAGGACTAAATTATACTTGCTGGTGGGTCAGTAAGGTGTTGTGGTGGCCTTAATAACCCTTCAGAGATTAATAGGACTTAATAACCCTCCAGAGGTTGCTATAGGCCTTAAGTCCAATGTCAAAACACAGTTTGTCATTAGAACACCCCATGGAGGTCCTATATAATATACTGATTACGTTATATATATATATATATATATATATATATATATATATATATATATATATATATATATATATATATATATATGACAATGTCAGACCACGGAGGAAAATGAAACAGGAATTTCCTTAAGTACTTTCGTATATTAAATACATCTTCAGAAGGAATGTTTCCTTCTGAAGATGTATTTAATATACGAAAGTACTTAAGGAAATTCCTGTTTCATTTTCCTCCGTGGTCTGACATTGTCACATTCTTAATCACGTGTTTATTTTCGTGATATACATATATATATATATATATATATATATATATATATATATATATATATATATATATATATATATATATATATATATATATATATATATAAATATATATATAATGTCTATGAAACTTAGTTTCGACTGAACAAAATATACATATCAATGTATTGAACAAAATGTTTACTTAAGTTCAAACATATTTCTGATGAAAACTATGAACTTACATTATAGAAGAACAGGTAAATTGACTATTCCAAGTTATATTTGGAAATTAGGGCCAATATGTATAGATTAGTATACATACAGGCCCACCTGACACTATATGACACCAGTTGACAACTTCCCTCCACTTGACACTATATGACACCAGTTGACAACTTCCCTCCACTTGACACTATATGACACCAGTTGACAACTTCCCTCCACTTGACACAACATGACACCAGCTGACAACATATCCCTCCACTTGACACAATATGACACCAGCTGACAACATATCCCTCCACTTGACACAATATGACACCAGCTGACAACTTCCCTCCACTTGACACAATATGACACCAGCTGACAACATATCCCTCCACTTGACACAATATGACACCAGCTGACAACTTCCCTCCACTTGACACTATATGACACCAGTTGACAACTTCCCTCCACTTGACACTATATGACACCAGTTGACAACTTCCCTCCACTTGACACTATATGACACCAGTTGACAACTTCCCTCCACTTGACACAACATGACACCAGCTGACAACATATCCCTCCACTTGACACAATATGACACCAGCTGATCCAACATGCCAGAGAAGCACATAATGTAATCACTATAACGAGGTTGTCAAGAACGTAAATCGTAAAAGATAAATTGTTTACGTAAAAAATGTAAAAAAAAGTAAAACAAAAAACCGTAAACCGTTTTCTGTCAAACGTAACAATGTTCATTCTAATAATTATGTTAAATAACTTCATTAAATTACTATAAAATGTTTAAGAATAATACGTTAATTATCATAAAGATACAACGAAATACAATGATACATCAGTTGTATGATACAGCCTGTTATTCCAAGTATGTCATAAATCATGGCATCGACATGTGGCAACACCGCCGTGACGTCATGAATGCCAAGGTACAATAATTTCATTTATATTCTTTATCAATTCCTGACATTCCAGGTGGGGATTCCAGCACACAGTGGCTGGATTTCCAGATTCCTGGGACAAGGCCTCATGCATATTCTGCTTTTATTACCGATATATTGTCTTAATATATTTTTATATTAATTGCAATCGCGGGACACGATTTGAATACGATAATTCAAACGTTTGTGTACGATAATTGATATATTCGTGTACGATAACATATATTCTTATGTACGAAATTTTTAATCGTTGACTCCAAATGTGTTTAAATCATTGAGAATGATAAATTAAACCGTTTTGAACGATGTTCTTATATATTATAGGTAATTATGTGACTTATATTCGTTAAAATCTGTGATTAGTTCACAGATGTTCGTCTGTGAATATCTGAATTAGTTCGTTCCTGGAATACGAAGATTTAAAGCATCGAATGTATAAGGCTCATGAGAGGGATGCAGGAGTTCAGGAGAGAGATGCAGAGGTTCAGGAAAGGGATGCAGAGGCCTTAAGAAAGTGATGCAGAGGCTAAAAAGAGATTTGCAGAGGCTCAATAGAGGGATGCAGGGGCTGAAGAGGAGTGATAGAGATACTCAAGAGAGTGATTCAGAGGTTTACGAGAGTGATGCAGAGGCTTAAGAGAGGTGATGCAGAGGCTTACGAGAGTGATGAAGAGGCTTAAGAGAGTGATGCAGAGGCTCAAGAGAGGGATGAAGAGGCTCAAGAGAATGATGCCGAGGCTAAAAAGAGTGATGCAGAGGTTCACGAGAGTGATGCAGAGGCTCAAAAGAGGGATGCAGAGGCTAAAGTGAGTGATGCAGAGGCTCAAGAGAGTGATGCAGAGGATCAAGAGAGGGATGCAGAGGCTTAAAGAGAGTGATGCAGAGGCTCAAGAGAGTGATGCAGAGGCTTAGGAGAGAGGCTTAAGAAAGTGATGCAGAGGCTCAAAAGAGGGATGCAGAGGCTTAAAGGGTGATGCAGAGGCTCAAGAGAGTGACGCAGAGGCTCAAGAAAGGGATGCAGGGGCTCAAGAGAGTAATGCAGAGGCTCAAGAGAGTGATGCAGAGAGTTGAAAGAGGGATGCAAGGGCTCAAGAGAGTTATGCAGAGGCTCAAGAGAGTGGTTTAGAGTCTTGAGAGAGTGATGCAGAGGCTTAACAGAGTGATACAGAGGCTTAAAAGTGAGATGCGGAGGCTCAAGAGAGGGATGCAGAGGCACAAGAGAGAGATGCAGAGGGCTCAAGAGAGGGATGCAGAGGCTCAAGTGAGGGATGCAGAGGGCACAAGAGAGGGATGCAGAGGCTCTTGAGAGTGATGCAGAGGCTTCAAGAGAGGGATGCAGAGGCTTAAGAGAGTGATGCAAAGGCTGAAGAGAGGGATGCAGAGGCTCATAAGAGAGATGCAGGACTTCAAGAGAGGGATGCAGAGGCTCAAGAGAGTGAAGCAGAGGATCAAGAGGAGTGATGCAGAGGGTCAAGAGAGTGATGCAGAGGCTCAAGAGAGTGAAGCAGAGGATCAAGAGAGTGATGCAGAGGGTCAAGAGAGTGATGCAGAGGCTCAAGAGAGTGATACAGAGGATCAAAGAGAGTGATGCAGAGGCTCGAGAGAGTGATGCAGAGGCCTCAAGAGAGGGATTCAGAGGCTGAAAGAGAGGGATGCAGAGGCTTAAGAGAGTGACGCAAAGGCTGAAGAGAGGGATTTCAGAGGCTCATAAGAGAGATGCAGGACTTCAAGAGAGGGATGCAGAGGCTCAAGAGAGTGAAGCAGAGGATCAAGAGAGTGATGCAGAGGGTCAAGAGAGTGAGGCAGAGGCTCAAGAGAGTGAAGCAGAGGATCAAGAGAGTGATGCAGAGGGTAAAGAGAGTGATGCAGAGGCTTAAGAGAGTGATGCAGAGGATCAAGAGAGTGATGCAGAGGCTCGAGAGAGTGATGCAGAGGGCCTCAAGAGAGGGATTCAGAGGCTGAAGAGTGATGCAGAGGCTCTAGAGAGTAATGCAGAGGCTCAAGAAAGTGATGCAGAGGCTCACGAGAGTGATGCAGAGGATCAAGAGAGTGATGCAAAGGCTCAAGAGAGTGATGCAAAGGCTCAAGAGAATGATGCGGAGGCTTACGAGAGAGATGCAGATGATCAAGAGAGGGATTCAGAGGCTTAAGGGAGTGATGCAGAGGCTGAAGAGAGGTGTTGCAGAGGCTTAAGAGAGGGATGCAGAGTCTCAAGAGAGTGATGTAGAGGCTCAAGAGAGTTATGCAGAGGCTCAAGAGAGTGATGCAGAGGCTTAAGAGAGGGATGCAGAGGCTCACGATAGGGATGTAGAGGTTCAAGAAAGTTGATGCAGAATCTCAAGAGAGTAATCCAGAGGCTCAAGAGAGTGATGCAGAGGCTGAAGAGAGTGATGCAGAGCCTCAAGAGAGGGATGCAGAGGCTCAAGAGAGGGATGCAGAGGCATAAGCGAGTGATGCAAAGGCTCAAGAGCGGGATGTAAAGGCTCATGAGAGGGATGCAGGAGTTCAGGAAAGAGATGCAGAGGTTCAGGAAAGGGATGCAGAGGCTTAAGAAAGTGATGCAGAGGCTCGAAAAGAGATTTGCAGAGGCTCAATAGAGGGATGCAGGGGCTCAAGAGAGTGATAGAGATGCTCAAGAGAGTGATTCAGAGGTTTACGAGAGTGATGCAGAGGCTTAAGAGAGTGATGCAGAGGCTTACGAGAGTGATGAAGAGGCTTAAGAGAGTGATGCAGAGGCTTAAGAGAGGGATGCAGAGGCTCAAGAGAATGATGCCGAGGCTAAAAAGAGTGATTGCAGAGGTTCACGAGAGTGATGCAGAGGCTCAAGAGAGGGATGCAGAGGCTAAAGTGAGTGATGCAGAGGCACAAGAGAAAGATGCAGAGGCACTGAGAGTGATTGCAGAGGCTCAATAGAGTGATGCAGAGGATCAAGAGAGGGATGCAGAGGCTTAAGAGAGTGATGCAGAGGCTCAAGAGAGTGATGCAGTGGCTCAGGAGAGAGGCTTAAGAAAGTGATGCAGAGGCTCAAAAGAGGGATGCAGAGGCTTAAAAGGGTGATGCAGAGGCTCAAGAGAGTGATACAGAGGCTCAAGAGAGTGGTTTAGAGTCTTGAGAGAGTGATGCAGAGGCCTAACAGAGTGATTGCAGAGGCTTAAAAGTGAGATGCGGAGGCTCAAGAGAGGGATGCAGAGGCACAAGAGAGAGATGCAGAGGCTCAAGAGAGGATGCAGAGGCTCAAGTGAGGGATGCAGAGGCACAAGAGAGGGATGCAGAGGCTCTTGAGAGTGATGCAGAGGCTCAAGAGAGGGATGCAGAGGCTTAAGAGAGTGATGCAAAGGCAGAAGAGAGGGATGCAGAGGCTTCATAAGAGAGATGCAGGGACTTCAAGAGAGGGATGCAGAGGCTCACGAGGAGGGATGTAGAGGCTCAAGAAAAAGATGCAGAATCTCAAGAGAGTGATCCAGAGGCTCAAGAGAGGGATGCAGAGGCTGAAGAGAGTGATGCAGAGGCTCAAGAGAGGGATACAGAGGCTCAAGAGAGTGATTCAGAGGCTTACGAGAGTGATGCAGTGGCTTAAGAGAGTGATGCAGAGGCTCAAGAGAGGGATGGAGAGGCTCAAGTGAGTGATTCAGAGGCTTAAGAGTGTGATGCAGTGGCTTAAGAGAGGGATGCAGAGGCTCAAGAGAATGATGCAGAGGCCTCAAAAGAGTGATGCAGAGGATCACGAGAGTGATGCAGAGGCTCAAGAGAGGAATGCAGAGGCTAAGGTGAATGATGCAGAGGCCACAAGAGAAAGATGCAGAGGCACTTGAGAGTGATGCAGAGGCTCAAGAGGACGGATGCAGAGTCCTAAAGAGAATGATGTAGAGGTTTAGGAGAGGGATGCAGAGGCTCAAGAGAATGATGCAGAGGCTCAAGAGAGTGATTGCAGAGGATCAAGAGAATGATGTAGAAGCTTAAAGAGAGGGATGCAGAGGCTCAGGAAAATGATGCAGATGCTCAATAGGTGATGCACAGTATCAAGAGAGGGATGCAGAGGCTTAAGAGAGTGATGCACAGGCTTAATCGAGGGGAATGCAGATGCTCAAGAAGAGGTAATGCAGAGGATCAAGAGAATGATGTAGAGGCTTAAGAGAGGGATGCAGAGGCTCAAGAGAATGATGCAGAGGCTCAAGAGAGTGATGCAGAGGATCAAGAGAGGGATGCAGAGGCTTAAGAGAGTGATGCAGAGGCTGAAGAGAGTGATGCGGAGGCTCAGGAGAGAGGCTTAAGAAAGTGATGCAGAGGCTCAAAAGAGGGATGCAGAGGCTTAAAAGGGTGATGCAGAAGCTCAAGAGAGTGATGCAGAGGCTCAAGAGAGGGATGCAGGGGCTCAAGAGAGTAATGCAGAGGATCAAGAGAGTGATTCAGAGGCTTACGAGAGTGATTGCAGAGGCTTAAAAGAGTGATGCAGAGGCTCAGGTGAGTGATGCAGGAGGATCAAGAGAGGGAAGCAGAGGCTTAAGAGAGTGATGCAGAGGCTCTAGAGAGTGATGCAGAGGCTCAAGAAAGTGATGCAGAAGCTCAAGAGAGTGATGCAGAGGATCAAGAGAGTGATGCAGAGGCTCAAGAGAGGGATGCAGAGGCTCAGGAGAGGGATGTAGAGGCTCAAGAGAGTGATGCAGAATCTCAAGAGAGTGATGCAGAGGTTCAAGAGAGGGATGCAGAGGTTAAAGAGAGTGATGCAGAGGCTGAAGAGAGGGATGCAGAGGCTGAAGAGAGTGATTCAGAGGCTTACGAGAGTGATGTAGAGGCTTAAGAGAGTGGAACACATAATTGATTAGATAATAACCTTGAATACTTCATTTTCAATCAATTATTTGTTTCTCGTTAAAATACTGAGTATGATATTGAAAAGGGGAGTAGTTCTGTTTATATTGCATATATCGACGTTTTCAGCCGGAATAGAGCGGTTTTGGTGTACATCTTCCATCGGTAATATTAACGGAAAATCAGGAACATTTTAGTTAATTCTAATGAAAACACATTGATTTTTTATCGTTTGTATTGGAAACAACATTGTCCATATGTCTTTTCTTGGATCTAAATAATACGAAAACCTCGCTCTATGATTTGAAGTTAAAATCCTCAAATATGGTTAAATCGTGACTTTTTTCACGTTTTTTCATGTAGTTTGATATTACGTAAATATATTCATTTTAACCAATATTTCGATACTATTTCATGTTCGTATCACGATATGTGATTTGTCCCTTCAAATCTCAGAATTTCGCATAATATTGCCATTTTAAGCAAGTTTTCTTGCATTTTGTTTCGTACGAAAAATCATCGAATTTAGCAATATATTGACGTTATCATCCTCTTTTTTCTTTATGTGATTAAAACAAATTATCATCGAATTAGGCAATATTTTGAAGTTTTTCCACGTTTTTGTGAATTCTCAGTTTATTGTTATTAATTCATTAAATATACGATAAAAATAATGCAAACACATAATTAATTAGAAGTTAACCTTAAATACTTCATTTTCAATCAACCATTTGTTTCTCGTTAAAATACTGAGTAGGATATTGAAAAGGGGAGAAGTTCGGTTTTTTATTGCATATATCGACGTTTCAGTCGGATTAGAGCGGTTTTTACGTGTACATCTTCCATCTTTAATATAAACGGAAAATCAGGAACAAATTAATTAATTCTAATTTAAACACATTGGTTTTTTATCATTTGTATTGGAAAACAACATTGTCATATGTCTTTTCTAGGATCTAAATAATACGAAACCTCGCTCTATGATTTGAAAGTTAAAATCTTCAAATATGGTAAAATAGTGACTTTTTTCACATTTTTCATGTAGTTTGATATTACGTATATATATTCAATTTTTTACCAATATTTCGATACTATTTTCATATAGTATCACGATATGTGATTTGGCCTTCAAATCTCAGAATTTCTCATAATATTGCATTTTAAGCAAGTTTTCTTGCAATTTGTTTCGTACGAAAAAATCATCGAATTTAGCAATATTTTGACGTTTATCATCCCCTTTTCTTTATGTGATTTAAACAAAATGTCATCGAATTAGGCAATATTTTTCCGTTTTTCCACGTTTTTGTGAATTTTCAGTCAATGGGTTATTAATTTCATTATATATACGATAAAAATGATGCAAACACATAATTGATTAGAAATTAACCTTAAATACTTCATTTTCAATCAACCATTTGTTTCTCGTTAAAATACTGAGTAGGATATTGAAAAGGGGAGAAGTTCGGTTTTTATTGCATATATCGACGTTTTAGCAGAAGATCAAGAGAGGGAAGCAGAGGCTCTAGAGAGTGATGCACATGCTCAAGAGAGTGATGCAGAGGCTCAAGAGAGTGATGCAGAGGATCAAGAGAGTGATGCAGAGGCTCGAGAGAGTGATTCAGAGGCTTACTAGAGTGATGCAGAGGCTGAAGGGAGTGTTGTGGAGGCTCAAGAGAGGGATGAAGAGAATTAAAAGGTTGATGCAGAGGCTCAAGAGTGGAATGCAGAGGCTCAAGAGAGTGATGCAGAGGCTTAAGAGAGTGAGGCAGACGCTTAAGAGAGGGATGCAGAGGCTCAAGAGAGTAAAGAAGAGGCTTAAGAGGGTGATGCAGAGGCTCAAGAGAAAGATGCAAAGAGTTTGAGAGAGGGATGCAGGGGCTCAAGAGAGTTATGCAGAGGCTCAAGAGAGTGATTCAGAGGCTTGAGAGAGTGATGCAGCGGCTTTACAGAGTGATGCAGAGGCTTAAAAGAGAGATACGGAGGCTCTAGAGAGGGATGCAGTGGCCCAAGAGAGGGATGCAGAGGCTCAAGAGAGGGATGCAGAGGCTCAAGTGAGGGATGCAGAGGCACAAGAGAGGGATGCAGAGGCTCTTGAGAGTGATGTAGAGACTCAAGAGAGGGATGCAGAGGCTTAAGAGAGTGATGCAAAGGCTGAAGATTGGGATGCAGAGGCTCATGAGAGAGATGCAGGACTTCAAGAGAGGTCTGCAGAGGCTCAAGAGAGTGATGCAGAGGATCAAGAGAGTGATGCAGAGGCTCAAGAGAGTGATGCAGAGGTTCAAGAGAGTGATGCAGAGGATCAAGAGAGTGATGCAGAGGCTTCGAGAGAGTGATGCAGAGGCCTCAAGAGAGGGATTCAGAGGCTTAAGAGAGTGATGCAGAGGCGGAAGAGAGTGTTGCAGAGGCTCAAGAGTGGGATGCAGAGGCTCTAGAGAGTGATGCAGTGGCTTGAGAGAGTGATGCAGCGGCTTTACAGAGTGATGCAGATGCTTAAAAGAGAGATACGGAGGCTCTAGAGTTGGATGCAGTGGCCCAAGAGAGGGATGCAGAGGCTTCAAGAGAGGGATGCAGAGGCTCAAGTGAGGGATGCAGAGGCACAAGAGAGGGATGCAGAGGCTCAAGAGAGTGATGCAGAGGTTCAAGAGAGTGATGCAGAGGATCAAGAGAGTGATGCAGAGGCTCAAGAGAGTGATGCAGAGGATCAAGAGAGTGTTGCAGTGGCTCAAGAGAGTGATGCAGAGGTTCAAGAGAGTGATGCAGAGGATCAAGAGAGTGATGCAGAGGCTCGAGAGAGTGATGCAGAGGCCTCAAGAGAGGGATTCAGAGGCTTAAGAGAGTGATGCAGAGGCTCAAGTGAGGGATGCAGAGGCACAAGAGAGGGATGCAGAGGCTCTTGAGAGTGATGTAGAGACTCAAGAGAGGGATGCAGAGGCTTAAGAGAGTGATGCAAAGGCTTGAAGATTGGGATGCAGAGGCTCATGAGAGAGATGCAGGACTTCAAGAGAGGTCTGCAGAGGCTCAAGAGAGTGATGCAGAGGATCAAGAGAGTGATGCAGAGGCTCAAGAGAGTGATGCAGAGGTTCCAAGAGAGTGATGCAGAGGATCAAGAGAGTGATGCAGAGGCTCGAGAGAGTGATGCAGAGGCCTCAAGAGAGAGATTCAGAGGCTTAAGAGAGTGATGCAGAGGCGGAAGAGAGTGTTGCAGAGGCTCAAGAGTGGGATGCAGAGGCTCTAGAGAGTGATGCAGTGGCTTGAGAGAATGATGCAGCGGCTTTACAGAGTGATGCAGAGGCTTAAAAAGAGAGATACGGAGCTCTAGAGTTTGGATGCAGTGGCCCAAGAGAGGGATTGCAGAGGCTCAAGAGAGGGATGCAGAGGCTCAAATGAGGGATGCAGAGGCACAAGAGAGGGATGCAGAGGCTCAAGAGAGTGATGCAGAGGTTCAAGAGAGTGATGCAGAGGATCAAGAGAGTGATGCAGAGGCTCAAGAGAGTGATGCAGAGGATCAAGAGAGTGATGCAGTGGCTCAAGAGAGTGATGCAGAGGTTCAAGAGAGTGATGCAGAGGATCAAGAGAGTGATGCAGAGGCTCGAGAGAGTGATGCAGAGGCCTCAAGAGAGGGATTCAGAGGCTTAAGAGAGTGATGCAGGGCGGAAGAGATTGTTGCAGAGGCTCAAGAGTGGGGATGCAGAGGCTCTAGAGAGTGATGCAGAGGCTCAAGAGAGTTATGCAGAGGCTCAAGAGAGTGATGCGGAGGTTTACGAGAATGATGCAGATGATCAAGAGAGGGATGCAGAGGCTTAAGGGAGTGATGCAGAGGCTGAAGAGAGTGTTGCAGAGGTTTAAGAGAGGGATGCAGAGGCTGAAGCGAGTGATTGCAGAGGCTCAAGAGAGTTATGCAGAGGCTCAAGAGAGTGATGCAGAGGCTTAAGAGGAGGGATGCAAGAGGCTCAAGAGAGGGATGTAGAGACTAAAGAAAGTGATGCGGAATCTCAAGAGAGTGATGGAGAGGCTCAGGAGAGGGATTACTGAGGCACAAGAGAGTGATTCAGAGGCTTACGAGAGTGATTCAGAGGCTTAAGAGTGTGATGCAGAGGCTTAGAAGAGGGATGCAGAGTCTCAAGAGAATGATGCAGAGGCTCACAAGAGTTATGCAGAGGATCACGGGAGTGATGCAGAGGCTCAAGAGAGGGATGCAGAGGCTAAAGTGAGTGATGTAGAGGCACAAGAGAAAGATGCAGAGGCACTTGAGAGTGATGCAGAGGCTCAAGAGAGGGATGCAGAGGCTCAAGAGAATGATGTAGAGGGTTAGGAGAGGGATGCAGAGGCTCAAGAGAATGATGCAGAGGCTCAAGAGAGTGATTCACATGATCATGAGAATGATGTAGAAGCTTAAGAGAGGGATGCAGAGGCTCAAGAGAATGATGCAGAATCTCAAAAGAGTGATGTAGAGGCTTAAGAGAGTGATGCAGAGGCTTAATAGAGGGGATGCAGAGGCTGAAGAGAGAGATGCAGAGGCTTTAGACAGTGATGCAGAGGCTCAAGAGAGTAATGCAGAGGCTCAAGAGAATGATGTAGAGGCTTAAGAGAGGGATGCAGAGGCTCAAGAGAATGATGCAGAGGCTCAAAAAGAGTGATGCAGTGGATCACGAGAATAATGCAGAGGCTTAAGAGAGGGATGCAGAGGCTAAAGTGAGTGATGCAGAGGCATAAGAGAAAGATGCAGAGGCACTTGAGAGTGATGCAGAGGCTCAAGAGAGGGATGCAGAGGCTCAAGAGAATGATGTAGAGGTTTAGGAGAGGAATGCAGAGGCTCAAGAGAATGATGCAGAGGCTCAAGAGAGTGATGCAGAGGCTCAAGAGAATGATGCAGAAGCTCAATAGAGTGATGCAGAGGCTTAAGCGAGTGATGCAGAGGCTTAATAGAGAGTGATGCAGAGGCTTTAGACAGTGATGCAGAGGCTCAAGAGAATGATGTAGAGGCTTAAAAGAGGGATGCAGAGGCTCAAGAGAATGATGCAGAGGCTCAAGAGAGTGATGCAGAGGCTCAAGAGAATGATGCAGAAGCTCAATAGAGTGATGCAGAGGCTTAAGAGAGTGATGCAGAGGCTTAATAGAGAGTGATGCAGAGGCTTTAGAACAGTGATGCAGAGGCTCAAGAGAATGAATGTAGAGGCTTAAAAGAGGGATGCAGAGGCTCAAGAGAATGATGTAGAGGCTTAAAAGAGGGATGCAGAGGCTCAAGAGAATGATGCAGAGGATCAAGAGAGTGATGCAGAGGATCAAGCGAGTGATGCAGAGGCTCAAGAGAGTGATGCAGAGGCTCAAAAGAGTGATGCAGAGGATCATGAGAGTGATGCAGAGGTTCAAGAGAGTGATGCAGAGGATCAAGAGAGTGATGCAGAGGCTCGAGAGAGTGATGCAGAGGCCTCAAGAGAGGGATGCAGAGGCACAAGAGAGGGATGCAGAGGCTCTTGAGAGTGATGCAGAGGCTCAAGAGAGGGATGCAGAGGCTTAAGAGAGTGATGCAAAGGCAGAAGAGAGGGATGCAGAGGCTCATAAGAGAGATGCAGGACTTCAAGAGAGGGATGCAGAGGCTCACGAGAGGGATGTAGAGGCTCAAGAAAAAGATGCAGAATCTCAAGAGAGTGATCCAGAGGCTCAAGAGAGGGATGCAGAGGCTGAAGAGAGTGATTGCAGAGGCTCAAGAGAGGGATACAGAGGCTCAAGAGAGTGATTCAGAGGCTTACGAGAGTGATGCAGTGGCTTAAGAGAGTGATGCAGAGGCTCAAGAGAGGGATGGAGAGGCTCAAGTGAGTGATTCAGAGGCTTAAGAGTGTGATGCAGTGGCTTAAGAGAGGGATGCAGAGGCTCAAGAGAATGATGCAGAGGCTCAAAAAGAGTGATGCAGAGGATCACGAGAGTGATGCAGAGGCTCAAGAGAGGAATGCAGAGGCTAAGGTGAATGATGCAGAGGCACAAGAGAAAGATGCAGAGGCACTTGAGAGTGATGCAGAGGCTCAAGAGACGGATGCAGAGTCTAAAGAGAATGATGTAGAGGTTTAGGAGAGGGATGCAGAGGCTCAAGAGAATGATGCAGAGGCTCAAGAGAGTGATGCAGAGGATCAAGAGAATGATGTAGAAGCTTAAGAGAGGGATGCAGAGGCTCAGGAAAATGATGCAGATGCTCAATAGAGTGATGGCACAGTATCAAGAGAGGGATGCAGAGGCTTAAGAGAGTGATGCACAGGCTTAATCGAGGGATGCAGATGCTCAAGGAGAGTAATGCAGAGGATCAAGAGAATGATGTAGAGGCTTAAGAGAGGGATGCAGAGGCTCAAGAGAATGATGCAGAGGCTCAAGAGAGTGATGCAGAGGATCAAGAGAGGGATGCAGAGGCTTAAGAGAGTGATGCAGAGGCTGAAGAGAGTGATGCGGAGGCTCAGGAGAGAGGCTTAAGAAAGTGATGCAGAGGCTCAAAAGAGGGATGCAGAGGCTTAAAAGGGTGATGCAGAAGCTCAAGAGAGTGATGCAGAGGCTCAAGAGAGGGATGCAGGGGCTCAAGAGAGTAATGCAGAGGATCAAGAGAGTGATTCAGAGGCTTACGAGAGTGATGCAGAGGCTTAAAAGAGTGATGCAGAGGCTCAGGTGAGTGATGCAGAGGATCAAGAGAGGGAAGCAGAGGCTTAAGAGAGTGATGCAGAGGCTCTAGAGAGTGATGCAGAGGCTCAAGAAAGTGATGCAGAAGCTCAAGAGAGTGATGCAGAGGATCAAGAGAGTGGATGCAGAGGCTCAAGAGAGGGATGCAGAGGCTCAGGAGAGGGATGTAGAGGCTCAAGAGAGTGATGCAGAATCTCCAAGAGAGTGGATGCAAGAGGTTCAAGAGAGGGATGCAGAGGTTAAAGAGAGTGATGCAGAGGCTGAAGAGAGGGATGCAGAGGCTGAAGAGAGTGATTCAGAGGCTTACGAGAGTGATGTAGAGGCTTAAGAGAGTGAACACCATAATTGATTAGATAATAACCTTGAATACTTCATTTTTCAATCAATTATTTGTTTCTCGTTAAAATACTGAGTATGATATTGAAAAGGGGAGTAGTTCTGTTTATATTGCATATATCGACGTTTCAGCCGGAATAGAGCGGTTTTGGTGTACATCTTCCATCGGTAATATTAACGGAAAAATCAGGAACATTTTAGTTAATTCTAATGAAAACACATTGATTTTATCGTTTGTATTGGAAACAAACATTGTCATATGTCTTTTCTTGGATCTAAATAATACGAAACCCTCGCTCTATGATTTGAAGTTAAAAATCCTCAAATATGGTTAAAATCGTGACTTTTTTCACGTTTTTTCATGTAGTTTGATATTACGTAAAATATATTCATTTTAACCAATATTTCGATACTATTTCATGTCGTATCACGATATGTGATTTGGTCCTTCAAATCTCAGAATTTCGCATAATATTGCATTTTAAGCAAGTTTTTCTTGCATTTTGTTTCGTACGAAAAATCATCGAATTTAGCAATATATTGACGTTTATCATCCTCTTTTTCTTTATGTGATTAAAACAAATTATCATCGAATTAGGCAATATTTTGAAGTTTTTCCACGTTTTTGTGAATTCTCAGTTTATTGTTATTAATTCATTAAATATACGATAAAAATAATGCAAACACATAATTAATTAGAAGTTAACCTTAAATACTTCATTTTCAATCAAACCATTTGTTTCTCGTTAAAATACTGAGTAGGATATTGAAAAGGGGAGAAGTTCGGTTTTTATTGCATATATCGACGTTTTCAGTCGGATTAGAGCGGTTTTACGTGTACATCTTCCATCTTTAATATAAACGGAAAATCAGGAACAAATTAATTAATTCTAATTTAAACACATTGGTTTTTATCATTTGTATTGGAAACAACATTGTCATATGTCTTTTCTAGGATCTAAATAATACGAAAACCTCGCTCTATGATTTGAAGTTTAAAATCTTCAAATATGGTAAAATAGTGACTTTTTTTCACATTTTTCATGTAGTTTGATATTACGTATATATATTCATTTTTTACCAATATTTCGATACTATTTCATATAGTATCACGATATGTGATTTGGCCTTCAAATCTCAGAATTTCTCATAATATTGCATTTTAAGCAAGTTTTCTTGCAATTTGGTTTTCGTACGAAAAATCATCGAATTTAGCAATATTTTGGACGTTTATCATCCCCTTTTTCTTTATGTGATTTAAAACAAAATGTCATCGAATTAGGCCAATATTTTTCCGTTTTTTCCACGTTTTTGTGAATTTTCAGTCAATGGGTATTAATTCATTATATATACGATAAAAATGATGCAAAACACATAATTGATTAGAAATTAACCTTAAATACTTCATTTTCAATCAACCCATTTGTTTCTCGTTAAAATACTGAGTAGGATATTGAAAAGGGGAGAAGTTCGGTTTTTATTGCAATATATCGACGTTTTTAGCAGAAGATCAAGAGAGGGAAGCAGAGGCTCTAGAGAGTGATGCACATGCTCAAGAGAGTGATGCAGAGGCTCAAGAAGAGTGATGCAGAGGATCAAGAGAGTGATGCAGAGGCTCGAGAGAGTGATTCAGAGGCTTACTAGAGTGATGCAGAGGCTTGAAGGGAGTGTTGTGGAGGCTCAAGAGAGGGATGAAGAGAATTAAAAGGTTGATGCAGAGGCTCAAGAGTGGAATGCAGAGGCTCAAGAGAGTGATGCAGAGGCTTAAGAGAGTGAGGCAGGACGCTTAAGAGAGGGATGCAGAGGCTCAAGAGAGTAAAGAAGAGGCTTAAGAGGGTGATGCAGAGGCTCAAGAGAAAGATGCAAAGAGTTGAGAGAGGGATGCAGGGGCTCAAGAGAGTTATGCAGAGGCTTCAAGAGAGTGATTTCAGAGGCTTGAGAGAGTGATGCAGCGGCTTTACAGAGTGATGCAGAGGCTTAAAAGAGAGATACGGAGGCTCTAGAGAGGGATGCAGTGGCCCAAGAGAGGGATGCAGAGGCTCAAGAGAGGGATGCAGAGGCTCAAGTGAGGGATGCAGAGGCACAAGAGAGGGATGCAGAGGCTCTTGAGAGTGATGTAGAGACTCAAGAGAGGGATGCAGAGGCTTAAGAGAGTGATGCAAAGGCTGAAGATTGGGATGCAGAGGCTCATGAGAGAGATGCAGGACTTCAAGAGAGGTCTGCAGAGGCTCAAGAGAGTGATGCAGAGGAATCAAGAGAGTGATGCAGAGGCTCAAGAGAGTGATGCAGAGGTTCAAGAGAGTGATGCAGAGGATCAAGAGAGTGATGCAGAGGCTCGAGAGAGTGATGCAGAGGCCTCAAGAGAGGGATTTCAGAGGCTTAAGAGAGTGATGCAGAGGCGGAAGAGAGTGTTTGCAGAGGCTCAAGAGTGGGATGCAGAGGCTCTAGAGAGTGATGCAGTGGCTTGAGAGAGTGATGCAGCGGCTTTACAGAGTGATGCAGATGCTTAAAAGAGAGATACGGAGGCTCTAGAGTTGGATGCAGTGGCCCAAGAGAGGGATGCAGAGGCTCAAGAGAGGGATGCAGAGGCTCAAGTGAGGGATGCAGAGGCACAAGAGAGGGATGCAGAGGCTCAAGAGAGTGATGCAGAGGTTCAAGAGAGTGATGCAGAGGATCAAGAGAGTGATGCAGAGGCTCAAGAGAGTGATGCAGAGGATCAAGAGAGTGTTGCAGTGGCTCAAGAGAGTGATGCAGAGGTTCAAGAGAGTGATGCAGAGGATCAAGAGAGTGATGCAGAGGCTCGAGAGAGTGATGCAGAGGCCTCAAGAGGAGGGATTCAGAGGCTTAAGAGAGTGATGCAGAGGCTCAAGTGAGGGATGCAGAGGCACAAGAGAGGGATGCAGAGGCTCTTGAGAGTGATGTAGAGACTCAAGAGAGGGATGCAGAGGCTTAAGAGAGTGATGCAAAGGCTGAAGATTGGGATGCAGAGGCTCATGAGAGAGATGCAGGACTTCAAGAGAGGTCTGCAGAGGCTCAAGAGAGTGATTGCAGAGGATCAAGAGAGTGATGCAGAGGCTCAAGAGAGTGATGCAGAGGTTCAAGAGAGTGATGCAGAGGATCAAGAGAGTGATGCAGAGGCTCGAGAGAGTGATGCAGAGGCCTCAAGAGAGAGATTCAGAGGCTTAAGAGAGTGATGCAGAGGCGGAAGAGAGTGTTGCAGAGGCTCAAGAGTGGGATGCAGAGGCTCTAGAGAGTGATGCAGTGGCTTGAGAGAATGATGCAGCGGCTTTACAGAGTGATTGCAGAGGCTTAAAAGAGAGATACGGAGGCTCTAGAGTTGGATGCAGTGGCCCAAGAGAGGGATGCAGAGGCTCAAGAGAGGGATGCAGAGGCTCAAAATGAGGGATGCAGAGGCACAAGAGAGGGATGCAGAGGCTCAAGAGAGTGATGCAGAGGTTCAAGAGAGTGATTGCAGAGGATCAAGAGAGTGATGCAGAGGCTCAAGAGAGTGATGCAGAGGATCAAGAGAGTGATGCAGTGGCTCAAGAGAGTTGATGCAGAGGTTCAAGAGAGTGATGCAGAGGATCAAGAGAGTGATGCAGAGGCTCGAGAGAGTGATGCAGAGGCCTCAAGAGAGGGATTCAGAGGCTTAAGAGAGTGATGCAGGGCGGAAGAGATTGTTGCAGAGGCTCAAGAGTGGGATGCAGAGGCTCTAGAGAGTGATGCAGAGGCTCAAGAGAGTTATGCAGAGGCTCAAGAGAGTGATGCGGAGGTTTACGAGAATGATGCAGATGAATCAAGAGAGGGATGCAGAGGCTTAAGGGAGTGATGCAGAGGCTGAAGAGAGTGTTGCAGAGGTTTAAGAGAGGGATGCAGAGGCTGAAGCGAGTGATGCAGAGGCTCAAGAGAGTTATGCAGAGGCTCAAGAGAGTGATGCAGAGGCTTAAGAGAGGGATGCAGAGGCTCAAGAGAGGGATGTAGAGACTAAAGAAAGTGATGCGGAATCTCAAGAGAGTGATGGAGAGGCTCAGGAGAGGGATACTGAGGCACAAGAGAGTGATTCAGAGGCTTACGAGAGTGATTCAGAGGCTTAAGAGTGTGATGCAGAGGCTTAGAAGAGGGATGCAGAGTCTCAAGAGAATGATGCAGAGGCTCACAAGAGTTATGCAGAGGATCACGGGAGTGATGCAGAGGCTCAAGAGAGGGATGCAGAGGCTAAAGTGAGTGATGTAGAGGCACAAGAGAAAGATGCAGAGGCACTTGAGAGTGATGCAGAGGCTCAAGAGAGGGATGCAGAGGCTCAAGAGAATGATGTAGAGGGTTAGGAGAGGGATGCAGAGGCTCAAGAGAATGATGCAGAGGCTCAAGAGAGTGATTCACATGATCATGAGAATGATGTAGAAGCTTAAGAGAGGGATGCAGAGGCTCAAGAGAATGATGCAGAATCTCAAAAGAGTGATGTAGAGGCTTAAGAGAGTGATGCAGAGGCTTAATAGAGGGGATGCAGAGGCTGAAGAGAGAGATGCAGAGGCTTTAGACAGTGATGCAGAGGCTCAAGAGAGTAATGCAGAGGCTCAAGAGAATGATGTAGAGGCTTAAGAGAGGGATGCAGAGGCTCAAGAGAATGATGCAGAGGCTCAAAAGAGTGATGCAGTGGATCACGAGAATAATGCAGAGGCTTAAGAGAGGGATGCAGAGGCTAAAGTGAGTGATGCAGAGGCATAAGAGAAAGATGCAGAGGCACTTGAGAGTGATGCAGAGGCTCAAGAGAGGGATGCAGAGGCTCAAGAGAATGATGTAGAGGTTTAGGAGAGGAATGCAGAGGCTCAAGAGAATGATGCAGAGGCTCAAGAGAGTGATGCAGAGGCTCAAGAGAATGATGCAGAAGCTCAATAGAGTGATGCAGAGGCTTAAGCGAGTGATGCAGAGGCTTAATAGAGAGTGATGCAGAGGCTTTAGACAGTGATGCAGAGGCTCAAGAGAATGATGTAGAGGCTTAAAAGAGGGATGCAGAGGCTCAAGAGAATGATGCAGAGGCTCAAGAGAGTGATGCAGAGGCTCAAGAGAATGATGCAGAAGCTCAATAGAGTGATGCAGAGGCTTAAGAGAGTGATGCAGAGGCTTAATAGAGAGTGATGCAGAGGCTTTAGACAGTGATGCAGAGGCTCAAGAGAATGATGTAGAGGCTTAAAAGAGGGATGCAGAGGCTCAAGAGAATGATGTAGAGGCTTAAAAGAGGGATGCAGAGGCTCAAGAGAATGATGCAGAGGATCAAGAGAGTGATGCAGAGGATCAAGCGAGTGATGCAGAGGCTCAAGAGAGTGATGCAGAGGCTCAAAAGAGTGATGCAGAGGATCATGAGAGTGATGCAGAGGTTCAAGAGAGTGATGCAGAGGATCAAGAGAGTGATGCAGAGGCTCGAGAGAGTGATGCAGAGGCCTCAAGAGAGGGATTCAGAGGCTTAAGAGAGTGATGCAGAGGCGGAAGAGAGTGTTGCAGAGGCTCAAGAGTGGGATGCAGAGGCTCTAGAGAGTGATGCAGAGGCTCAAGAGAGTTTTGCAGAGGCTCAAGAGAGTGATGCGGAGGCTTACGAGAATGATGCAGATGATCAAGAGAGGGATGCAGAGGCTTAAGGGAGTGATGCAGAGGCTGAAGAGAGTGTTGCAGAGGTTTAAGAGAGGGATGCAGAGGCTGAAGCGAGTGATGCAGAGGCTCAAGAGAGTTATGCAGAGGCTCAAGAGAGTGATGCAGAGGCTTAAGAGAGGGATGCAGAGGCTCAAGAGAGGGATGTAGAGACTAAAGAAAGTGATGCGGAATCTCAAGAGAGTGATGGAGAGGCTCAGGAGAGGGATACTGAGGCACAAGAGAGTGATTTAGAGGCTTACGAGAGTGATTCAGAGGCTTAAGAGTGTGATGCAGAGGCTTAGAAGAGGGATGCAGAGTCTCAAGAGAATGATGCAGAGGCTCACAAGAGTGATGCAGAGGACCACGGGAGTGATGCAGAGGCTCAAGAGAGGGATGCAGAGGCTAAAGTGAGTGATGTAGAGGCACAAGAGAAAGATGCAGAGGCACTTGAGAGTGATGCAGAGGCTCAAGATGGGGATGCAGAGGCTCAAGAGAATGATGTAGAGGGTTAGGAGAGGGATGCAGAGGCTCAAGAGAATGATGCAGAGGCTCAAGAGAGTGATTCACATGATCATGAGAATGATGTAGAAGCTTAAGAGAGGGATGCAGAGGCTCAAGAGAATGATGCAGAATCTCAAAAGAGTGATGTAGAGGCTTAAGAGAGTGATGCAGAGGCTTAATAGAGGGGATGCAGAGGCTGAAGAGAGAGATGCAGAGGCTTTAGACAGTGATGCAGAGGCTCAAGAGTAATGCAGAGGCTCAAGAGAATGATGTAGAGGCTTAAGAGAGGGATGCAGAGGCTCAAGAGAATGATGCAGAGGCTCAAAAGAGTGATGCAGTGGATCACGAGAATAATGCAGAGGCTCAAGAGAGGGATGCAGAGGCTAAAGTGAGTGATGCAGAGGCATAAGAGAAAGATGCAGAGGCACTTGAGAGTGATGCAGAGGCTCAAGAGAGGGATGCAGAGGCTCAAGAGAATGATGTAGAGGTTTAGGAGAGGGATGCAGAGGCTCAAGAGAATGATGCAGAGGCTCAAGAGAGTGATGCAGAGGCTCAAGAGAATGATGCAGAAGCTCAATAGAGTGATGCAGAGGCTTAAGCGAGTGATGCAGAGGCTTAATAGAGAGTGATGCAGAGGCTTTAGACAGTGATGCAGAGGCTCAAGAGAATGATGTAGAGGCTTAAAAGAGGGTTGCAGAGGCTCAAGAGAATGATGCAGAGGCTCAAGAGAGTGATGCAGAGGCTCAAGAGAATGATGCAGAAGCTCAATAGAGTGATGCAGAGGCTTAAGAGAGTGATGCAGAGGCTTAATAGAGAGTGATGCAGAGGCTTTAGACAGTGATGCAGAGGCTCAAGAGAATGATGTAGAGGCTTAAAAGAGGGATGCAGAGGCTCAAGAGAATGATGCTTAGGATCAAGAGAGTGATGCAGAGGATCAAGCGAGTGATGCAGAGGCTCAAGAGAGTGATGCAGAGGCTCAAAAGAGTGATGCAGAGGATCATGAGAGTGATGCAGAGGCTCGAAAGAGTGATGCAGAGGCCTCAAGAGAGGGATTCAGAGGCTTAAGAGAGTGGTGCAGAGGCGGAAGAGAGTGTTGCAGAGGCTCAAGAGAGGGATGCAGAGGCTCTAGAGAGTGATGCAGAGAGTCAAGAGAGTTATGCAGAGGCTCAAGAGAGTGATGCGGATTCTTACGAGAGTGATGCAGATGATCAAGAAAGGGATGCAGAGGCTTAAGGGAGTGATGCAGAGGCTGAAGAGAGTGTTGCAGAGGCTTAAGAGAGTGATGCAGAGGCTCAAGAGAGGGATGCAGAGGCTCAAGAGAGTTATGCAGAGGCTCAAGAGAGTGATGCAGAGGCTTAAGAGAGGGATGCAGAGGCTTAAGAGAGGGATGAAGAGGCTCAAGAGAGTGATGCAGAATCTCAAGAGAGTGATGCAGAGGCTCAAAAATGATGCAAACACGTAATTGATTGAATAATAAACTTAAATACTTCATCTTCAATCATCTATTTGTTTCTCGTTGAAATACTGAGTAAGATATCGAAAAGGGGAGAAATTCGGTTTTTATTGCATATATCGACGTTTCAGCTGGAATAGTGCGGTTTTACGTGTACATCTTCTGTCGGTAATATAAACGGAAAATCAGGAACATTTTAGTTAATTCTAATGAAAACACATTGAATTTTATCATTTGCATTGGAAACAACATTGTCATTTTCTTTTCTTGTCTTTTCTTGGATCTAAATAATACGAAACCTCGCTCTATGATTCGAAGTTAAAATCGTCAAATTTGGAATAATATTGACTTTTTTCACATTTTTCATGTAGTTTGATATTACGTAAATATATTCAATTTTACCAATATTTCGATACTTTTTCATGTAGTATCACGATATGTGATTTCGCCTTCAAATCACAAAATTTCGCATAATATTGCATTTTAAGAGTTTTCTTGCATTTTGTTTCGTACTATAAACCATCGAATTTAGTAATATTTTGACGTTTATCATCCCCCTTTTCCTTTATGTGATGCAGAGGCTCATGAGAGGGGTGCAGAGGCTCAAGTGAGAGATGGAGAGGCTTAGGAGAATGATGCAGAGGCTCAAGAAAGGGATGCAGAGGCTCAGGAGAGTGATGCATAGGCTCAAGTGAGTGATGCAGGGGCTCAGGAGAGTGATGCAGAGGATTAAAAGAGTGATGGAGAGGCTCAAGAGACTGATGCAGAGGCTCAAGCCTCTGCATCCCTTTCTTGAGCCTTTGCATCACTCTTTGGAGTCTCTGCATCCCTCTCTTAAGCCTCTGCATCCCCTGTCTTGAGCCTCTGCATCGCTCTCTTGAGCCTCTGAATCACTCTCTTTTGCCTCTGCATCACTCTCTTAAGCCTCTGCATCCCTCTCTTCATCCTTCGTATCACTTTATTGAGCCTCTGCATCATTCTCTTGAGCCTCTGCATCCCTCTCTTAAGCCTCTACATCATTCTCTTGAGCCTCTGAATGACTCTCTTGAGCCTCTGCATCACTCTCTTAAGCCTCTGCATCACTCTCTTGACCCTCTGCATCACTCTCTTGAGCCTCCACATCCCTCTCTTAAGCCTCTGCATCACTCACTTAAGCCTCTTCATCACTCTCTTCAGCCTCTGCATCCCTCTCTTGAACCTCTGCATCATTCTCCTAAGCCTCTGCATCAGTCTATTGAGCCTCTGCATCACTCTCTTGAGCCTCTGCATCTCTCTCTTAATCCTCTGCATCACTCTCTTAAGCCTCTGCATCCCTCTCTTCATCCTCTGCATCACTCTCTTGAGCCTCTGCATCATTCTCTTGAGCCTCTGCATCCTTCTCTTAAACAGCTACATCATTCTCTTGAGCCTCTTCATCACTCTCTTGAGCCCCTGCATCCCTCTCTTGAGTCTCTGCATCACTCTCTTAAGCCTCTGCATCCCTCTCTTCATCCTCTGCATTGGAAACAACATTGTCATATGTCTTTTCGTGGATCTAAATAATACGAAACCTCGCTTTATGATTCGAAGTTAAAATCCTTAAATTTGGTTTAATAGTGACTTTTTTCACGTTTTTCATGTAGTTTGATATTACGTAAATATATTCATTTTTTACCAATATTTCAATACTTTTTCTTGTAGTATCACGATATGTGATTTCGCCTTCAAATCTCAGAATTTCGCATAATATTGCATTTTAAGCAAGTTTTCTTGCATTTTGTTTCGTACTATAAATCATCGAATTTAGTAATATTTTGACGTTTATCATCCCCCTTTTCCTTTATGTGATATAAACAAAATATCATCGAATTAGGCAATATTTTGCTGTTTTTCCACGTTTTTGTGAATTTTCAGTTTATTGGTATTAATTCATTAAATATACGATAAAAAATGATACAAACACATAATTGATTAGATAATAACCTTAAATACTTCATTTTCAATCATCTTTTTGTTTCTCGTTGAAATACTGAGTAAGATATTGAAAAGGGGAGAAGTTCGGTTTTTATTGCCTATATCGACGTTTCAGACGGAATAGAGCGGTTTTACGTGTACATCTTCCATCGGTAATATAAACGGAAAATCAGGAACATTTTAGTTCATTCTAATGAAAACACATTGATTTTTATCATTTGTATTGGAAACAACATTGTCATATGTCTTTTCTTGGATCTAAATAATACGAAACCTCGCTTTATGATTCGAAGTTAAAATCTACAAATTTGGAATAATAGTGACTGTTTTCACGTTTTTCATCTAGTTTGATTTTACGTAAATATACTCATTTATACCAGTATTTTGATACTATTTCATGTAGTATCACGATATGAGATTTGGCCTTCATATCTCAGATTTTCGCATAATATTGCATTTTAATCTAGTTCTCTTGAATTTTGTTTCGTACATCATCAAATTTAGCAATATTTTGACGTTTATCATACCCTTTTTCCTTTATGTGATTTAAACAAAATATCATCGAATTAAGCAATATTTTGCCGTTTTTCCACGTTTTTGTGAATTTTCAGTTTATTGGTATTAATTCATTAAATATACGATAAAAATGATGCAAACACGTAATTGATTAGACAATAAACTTAAATACTTCATTTTCAATCATCTATTTGTTTCTCGTTGAAATACTGAGTATGATATTGAAAAGGGGAGAAGTTCGGTTTTTATTGCATATATCGACGTTTCAGCCGGAATTGTGCGGTTTTACGTGTACATCTTCCATCGGTATTATAAACGGAAAATCAAGAACATTTTAGTTCATTCTAATGAAAACACATTGATTTTTATCATTTGTTTTTGAAAAAACATTGTCATATGTCTTTTCTTCGATCTAAATAATACGAAACCTCGCTTTATGATTCGAAGTTAAAATCCACAAATTTGGAATAATAGTTACTTTTTTCACGTTTTTTATGTAGTTTGATATTACGTAAATATACTCATTTATACCAATATTTCGATACTATTTCATGTAATATCACGATATGTGATTTGGCCTTCATATCTCAGATTTTCGCATAATATTGCATTTTAAGCAAGTTTTCTTGCATTTTGTTTCGTACTATAAATCATCGAATTTAGTAATATTTTGACGTTTATCATCCCCCTTTTCCTTTTTCCTCTGCATCACTTTCTTGAGCCTCTGCATCACTCTCTAGAGCCTCTGCATCACTCTCTTCAGCCTCTGAATCCCTCTCTTGAGGCCTCTGCATCACTCTCTCGAGCCTCTGCATCACTCTCTTGATCCTCTGCATCACTCTCTTGAGCCTCTGCATCACTCTCTTGACCCTCTGCATCACTCTCTTGATCCTCTGCTTCACTCTCTTGAGCCTCTGCATCACTCTCTTGACCCTCTGCATCACTCTCTTGATCCTCTGCTTCACTCTCTTGAGCCTCTGCATCCCTCTCTTGAAGTCCTGCATCTCTCTCATGAGCCTCTGCATCCCTCTCTTCAGCCTTTGCATCACTCTCTTAAGCCTCTGCATCCCTCTCTTGAGCCTCTGCATCACTCTCAAGAGCCTCTGCATCCCTCTCTTGTGCCTCTTCATCCCTCACTTGAGCCTCTGCATCCCTCTCTTGAGCCTCTGCATCTCTCTCTTGTGCCTCTGCATCCCTCTCTTGAGCCTCCGCATCTCTCTTTTAAGCCTCTGCATCACTCTGTTAAGCCTCTGCATCACTCTCTCGAGACTCTGAACCACTCTCTTGAGCCTCTGCATAACTCTCTTGAGCCCCTGCATCCCTCTTTCAACTCTCTGCATCACTCTCTTGAGCCTCTGCATTACTCTCTTGAGCCCCTGCATCCCTCTCTTGAGCCTCTGCATCACTCTCTTGAGCCTCTGCATCACCCTTTTAAGCCTCTGCATCCCTCTTTTGAGCCTCTGCATCACTTTCTTAAGCCTCTCTCCTGAGCCTCTGCATCACTCTCTTGAGCCTCTGCATCACTCTCTTAATCCTCTGCATCCCTCTCTTGATCCTCTGCATCACTCTCTTGTGCCTCTGCATCACTCTCAAGTGCCTCTGCATCTTTCTCTTGTGCCTCTGCATCACTCACTTTAGCCTCTGCATCCCTCTCTTGAGCCTCTGCATCACTCTCGTGAACCTCTGCATCACTCTTTTTAGCCTCGGCATCATTCTCTTGAGCCTCTGCATCCCTCTCTTAAGCCTCTGCATCACTCTCTTAAGCCTCTGAGTCACTCTCTTGAGCCTCTCCATCCCTCTCTTGAGCCTCTGCATCCCTCTCTTGAGCCTCTGCATCACTCTCTTAAGCCTCTGCATCACTCTCGTAAACCTCTGAATCACTCTCTTGAGCATCTTTATCACTCTCTTGAGCCCCTGCATCCCTCTATTGAGCCTCTGCAAATCTCTTTTGAGCCTCTGCATCACTTTCTTAAGCCTCTGCATCCCTTTCCTGAACCTCTGCATCTCTCTCCTGAACTCTTGCATCCCTCTCATGAGCCTTTACATCCCTCTCTTGAGCCTTTGCATCACTCGCTTATGCCTCTGCATCCTCTCTTGAGCCTCTGCATCACTCTCAAGAGCCTATGCATCCCTCTCTTGTGCCTCTGCATCCCTCTCTTGAGCCTCTGCATCCCTTTCTTAAAATGCAATATTATGCGAAATTCTGAGATTTGAAGGCCAAATCACATATCGATATACTACATGAAAAAGTATCAAAATACTGGTATAAATGAGTATATTTACGTAAAATCAAACTAGATGAAAAACGTGAAAAAAGTCACTATTATTCCAAATTTGTGGATTTTAACTTCGAATCATAAAGCGAGGTTTCGTATTATTTAGATCGAAGAAAAGACATATGACAATTTGTTCAATACAAATAATAAAAATCAATGTGTTTTTATTAGAATGAACTAAAATGTTCTTGATTTTTCGTTTATATTACCGATGGAAGATGTACACGTAAAACCGCTCAATTCCGGCTGAAACGTCGATATATGCAATAAAAACCGAACTTCTCCCCTTTTCAATATCATACTCAGTATTTCAACGAGAAACAAATAGATGATTGAAAATGAAGTATTTAAGGTTATTGTCTAATCAATTACGTGTTTGCATCATTTTTATCGTATATTTAATGAACTAATACCAATAAACTGAAATTCACAAAAACGTGAAAAACGGCAAAATATTGCTTAATTCGATGATATTTTGTTTAAATCACATAAAGAAAAAGGGTATGATAAACGTCAAAATATTGCTAAATTTGATGATGTACGAAACAAAATGCAAGAAACTAGATTAAAATGCAATATTATGCGAAATTGAGATATGAAGGCCAAATCTCATATCGTGATACTACATGAAAAAGTATCAAATACTGGTATAAATGTATATTTACGTAAAATCAAACTAGATGAAAAACGTGAAAAAGTCACTATTAAACCAAATTTAAGGATTTTAACTACGAATCATAAAGCGAGGTTCGTATTATTTAGATCCAAGAAAAGACATATGACAATGTTGTTTCCAATACAAATGATAAAAATCAATGTGTTTTCATTAGAATGAACTAAAATGTTCCTGATTTTTCGTTTATATTACCCATGGAAGATGTAGACGTAAAACCGCACAATTCCGGCTTAAACGTCGATATATGTAATAAAAACCGAACTTCTCCCCTTATCAATATCTTACTCAGTATTTCAACGAGAAACAAATAGATGATTGAAAATGACGTATATAAGATTAATTTCTAATCAATTACGTGTTTGCATCATTTTTATCGTATATTAATGATTAATAACAATAAACTGAAAATTCACAAAAACGTTGAAAAACGGCAAAATATTGCCTAATTCGATGGTATTTTGTTTAAATCACATAAAGGAAAAGGGATGATAAACGTCAAAATATTGCTAAATTCGATGATTTTTCGTACGAAACAAAATGCAAGAAACTTGCCTAAAATGCAATATTATGCGAAAATTCTGAGATTTGAAGGCCAAATCATATCGTGATACTACATGAAATAGTATCGAAATATTGGTAAAAATGATATATTTACGTAATATGAAAATACATGAAAAACGTGAAAAAATCACTATTATTACCATATATGAGGATTTTAACTTCAAATCATAGAGCGAGGTTTCGTATTATTTAGATCCAAGAAAAGACATATGACAATGTTGTTTCCAATACAAATGATAAAAACCAATGTGTTTAATTAGAATTAATTAAAATTTCCTGATTTTCCGTTTATATTACCGATGGAAGATGTACACGTAAAACCGCTCTAATCCGGCTGAAACGTCGATATATGCAATAAAAACCGAACTTCTCCCCTTTTCAATATCATACTCAGTATTTAACGAGAAACAAATGGTTGATTGAAAATGAAGTATTTAAGGTTATTTCTAATCAATTATGTGTTTGCATCATTTTTATCGTATATTTATTGAATTAATAACAATAAACTGAAAATTCACAAAAACGTGGAAAAACGTCAAAATATTGACTAATTCGACGATATTATGTTTAAATCACATGAAGGAAAAAGGGATGATAAACATCAAAATATTGCTAAATTTGATGATTTTTCGTACGAAATAAAATGCAAGAAAATTTGCTTGCAATGCAATATTATGCGAAATTCTGATATTTGAAGGCAAATCACATATCGTGATACGACATGAAATAGTATCGAAATATTGGCAAAAATGAATATATATATACGTGATATCAAACTACATGAAAAACGTGAAAAAAGTCACTATTTAACCATATTTGAGGATTTTAACTTCAAATCATAGAGCGAGGTTTCGTATTATTTAGATCCAAGAAAAGACATATGACAATGTTGTTTCCAATACAAACGATAAAAATCAATGTGTTTTCATTAGAATTAACTAAAATGTTCCTGATTTTCCGTTAATATTACCGATGGAAGATGTACACGAAAACCGCTCTATTCCGGCTGAAACGTCGATATATGCAATAAAAAACAGAATTTCCCCTTTTCAATATCATACTCAGTATTTTAACGAGAAACAAATAATTGATTGAAAATGAAGTATTCAAGGTTATTATCTAATCAATTATGTGTTTGCATCATTTTTATCGTATATATAATGAATTAATAACCAATAAACTGAAAATTCACAAAAACGTGGAAAAACGGCAAAATATTGCCTAATTCGATGATATTTTGTTTAAATCACATAAAGGAAAAGCAGATGATAAACATCAAAATATTGCTAAATTCGATGATTTTTCGTACGAAACAAAATGCAAGAAAACTTGCTTAAAATGCAATATTATTCGAAATTCTGAGATTTGAAGGCCAAATCACATATCGTGATACTACATGAATAGTATCGAAATATTGGTAAAAATGAAAATATTTACGTAATATCAAAATACATGAAAAACGTGAAAATATCACTATTTTACCATATTTGAGGATTTTAACTTCAAATCATAGAGCGAGGTTTCGTATTATTTAGATCCAAGAAAAGACATATGACAATGTTGTTTACAATACAAATGATAAAAACCAATGTGTTTAAATTAGAATTAATTAAAATGTTCCTGATTTTCCGTTTATATTACCGATGGAAGTTGTACACGTAAAACCGATCTAATCCGGCTGAAACGTCGATATATGCAATAAAAACCGAACTTCTCCCCTTTTCAATATCCTACTCAGTATTTTAACGAGAAACAAATGTTGATTGAAAATGAAGTATTTAAGGTTAATTTCTAATCAATTATGTGTTTGCATCATTTTTATCGTATATTTATTAAATTAATAACAATAAACTGAAATTTACAAAAACGTGGAAAAACGTCAAAATATTGCCTAATTCGACGATATTATGTTTAAATCACATGAAGGAAAAGGGGATGATAAACATCAAAATATTGCTAAATTCGATGATTTTTCGTACGAAACAAAATGCAAGAAAACTTGCCTAAAATGCAATATTATGCTAAATTCTGAGATTTGAAGGCCAAATCACATATCGTGATACTACATGAAATAGTATCGAAATATTGGTAAAAATGAATATATATACGTAATATCAAAATACATGAAAAACGTGAAAAAGTCACTATTTTACCATATTTGAGGATTTTAACTTCATCATAGAGCGAGGTTTCGTATTATTTAGATCCAAGAAAAGACATATGACAATGTTGTTTCCAATACAAATGATAAAAATCAATGTGTTTTCATTAGAATTAACTAAAATGTTCCTGATTTTCCGTTTATATTACCGATGGAAGATATACACGAAAACCGCTCTATTCCGGCTGAAACGTCGATATATGCAATAAAAACAGAACTTCTCCCCTTTTCAATATCTTACTCAGTATTTTAACGAGAAACAAATAATTGATTGAAAATGAAGTATTTAAAGTTATTATCTAATCAATTATGTGTTTGCATCATTTTTATCGTATATATAATGAATTAATACCTATAAACTGAAAATTCACAAAAACGTGGAAAAACGGCAAAATTTTGCCTAATTCGATGATATTTTGTTTAAATCACATAAAGGAAAAGAGAGATGATAAACGTCAAAATATTGCTAAATTCGATGATTTTTCGTACGAACAAAATGCAAAAAAACTTGCTTAAAATGCAATATTATGCGAATTCTGAGAATTGTAGGCCAAGTCACATATCGTGATACTACATGAAATAGTATCGAAATATTGGTAAAAATGAATATATTTACGTAATATCAAACTACATGAAAAACGTGAAAAAGTCACTATTTTACCATATTTGAGGATTTTAACTTCAAATCATAGAGCGAGGTATCGTATTATTTAGATCCAAGAAAAGACATATGACAATGTTGTTTCCAATACAAACGATAAAAATCAATGTGTTTTAATTAGAATTAACTAAAATGTTCCTGATTTTCCGTTAATATTACCGATGGAAGATGTACACGAAAACCGCTCTATTCCGGCTGAAACGTCGATATATGCAATAAAAACAGAACTTCTCCCCTTTTCAATATCATACTCAGTATTTTAACGAGAAACAAATAATTGATTGAAAATGAAGTATTGAAGGTTATTATCTAATCAATTATGTGTTTGCATCATTTTTATCGTATATATAATGAATTAATACCAATAAACTGAAAATTCACAAAAACGTGGAAAAACGTCAAAATATTGCCTAATTCGATGATATTATGTTTAAATCACATGAAGGAAAAGGGGATGATAAACATCAAAATATTTCTAAATTTGATGATTTTTCGTACGAAATAAAATGCAAGAAATTTGCTTGAAATAAATATTATGCGAAATTCTGATATTTGAAGGCCAAATCACATATCGTGATACGACTGAAATAGTATCGAAATATTGGTAAAATGAATATATTTACGTATATCAAACTACATGAAAACGTGAAAAAAGTCACTATTTTACCATATTTGAGGGTTTTAACTTCAAATCATAGAGCGAGGTTTCGTATTATTTAGATCCAAGAAAAGACATATGACAATGTTGTTTCCAATACAAACGATAAAAATCAATGTGTTTTCATTAGAATTAACTAAAATGTTCCTGATTTCCGTTAATATTACCGATGGAAGATGTACACGAAAACCGCTCTATTCCGGCTGAAACGTCGATATATGTAATAAAAACAGAACTTCTCCCGTTTTCAATATCATACTCAGTATTTTAACGATAAACAAATAATTGATTGAAAATGAAGTATTCAAGGTCATTATCTAATCAATTATGTGTTTGCATCATTTTATCGTATATATAATGAATTAATACCAATAAACTGAAAATTCACAAAAACGTGGAAAAACGGCCTAATTCGATGATATTTTGTTTAAATCACATA
>NC_091208.1:16733535-16761035 GCF_040958095.1 Procambarus clarkii | reverse complement strand
TGCTGGAGCCGCATACTCCATTATTGGTCTGACATATGTGGTATATAATGTTCTGAAAGATTCCTTACACAAGTTTTTAAAGGCCGTTCTTATGTTAGCCAACCTGGCATATGCTGCTGATGTTATCCTCTTGATATGAGCTTCAGGGTCTGGCGTGATATCAACCCCCGGGTCTTTCTCTCTCTCTGACTCTTGAAGTATTTCATCTCCCAAGTGATACCTTGTATCTGTTCTCCTGCTTCCTACCCTATCTTCATTACATTACATTTGCTTGGGTTAAACTCTAACAGCCATTTGTTCGACCATTCCTGCAGCTTGTCCAGGTCTTCTTGAAGCCTCAAGCTGTCCTCCTCCTCTGTCTTAATCCTTCTCATAATTGTGGCGTCGTCAGCAAACATTGAGAGGAATGAGTCTATACCCTCTGGGAGATCATTTACGTATATCAGAAACAGGATAGGTCCAAGCACAGAGCCCTGTGGGACTCCACTTGTGACTTCACGCCATTCTGAGGTCTCACCCCTCACTATAACTCTCTGCTTCCTATTGCTTAGGTACTCCCTTATCCACTGGAGCGCCCTACCAGTTACTCCTGCCTGTTTCTCCAGCTTATGCATCAACCTTTTATGGGGTACTGTGTCAAAGGCTTTCCGACAGTCCAAAAAATGCAGTCTGCTCATCCTTCTCTTTCTTGCTTAATCTTTATCACCTGATCGTAAAATTCTATCAAGCCTGTAAGGCAAGATTTAACTTCCCTGAACCCATGTTGATGGGTTGTCACGAAGTCTCTTCTCTCCAGATGTGTTACTAGGCTTTTTCCCACAATCTTCTCCATCACCTTGCATGGTATACAAGTTAAGGACACTGGCCTGTAGTTCAGTGCCTCTTGTCTGTCACCCTTTTTAAATATTGGTACTACATTAGCAGTCTTCTATATTTCTGGTAGGTCTCCCGTTTCCAGTGACCTACTATACACTATGGAGAGTGGCAAACAAAGTGCTCCTGCACACTCTTTCAATACCCATGGTGAGATTCCATCCGGCCCAACAGCTTTTCTCACATCCAGCTCCAATAGGTGCTTCTTGACCTCATCTCTTGTAATTTCGAACCTTTCCAAGGTCACCTGGTTTGCTGCCACCTCTCCTAACGCTGTGACTTCTCCCTGTTCTATTGTAAAGACCTCCTGGAACCTTTTGTTGAGTTCTTCCCACACCTCTTTGTCATTCTCTGTGTACCTGTCCTCGCTCACCCTAAGTTTCATCATCTGCTCCTTCACTGTTGTCTTCCTCCTGATGTGACTGTGTAGTAGCTTTGGTTCAGTCTTGGCTTTATTAGCTATATCATTTTCATACCTTTTCTCAGCTGCTCTTCTCACACTAACATACTCGTTCCTGGTTCTCTGGTATCTCTCTCTACTTTCTGGTGTTCTGTTATTACGGAAGTTCCTCCATGTCTTTTTGTTCAGCTCCTTTGCTTTCATACATTCCCTATTAAACCACGGATTCTTCCTTTGCTTCTCTGTTTTTTCCTGTTAGGCTGGGACAAACGTGCTTGCAGCCTCCTGACATTTTTGGGTGACATAGTCCGTCATGTCTTGTACGGACTTGGTTCCGAGTTCTGTGTCCCATTGTATATCCCATAGGAATTTATTCATCTCCTCATAGTTTCCCTTTCGGTACGCCAGCCCTTTGTTTCCCAGTTCTTTTTTGGGGGTGATAATTCCTAGCTCAACCAGGTACTCAAAGCTCAATACACTATGATCACTCATTCCCAAGGGGGCTTCCAACTTAACTTCCCTTATATCCGACTCATTTAGGGTAAATATCAGATCAAGCAAGGCTGGTTCATCCCCTCCTCTCGTTCTTGTCGGTCCCTTGACGTGTTGACTTAGAAAGTTTCTTGTTGCCACATCCAGCAGCTTAGCTCTCCATGTGTCTGGGCCTCAATGTGGGTCTCCAGTTCTCCCAATCTATCTTTCCATGGTTGAAGTCTCCCATGATTAGCAGCCTGGATCCGTTCCTGCTAGCCACAGAAGCTGCTCTCACTATTATATTGATGGTGGCCAAGTTATATTCCTGTCTGGGTCTTCTGTCATTCGGTGGGGGGTTATATATGACTACTACTATAATTTTCTGTCCTCCAGTTGCTATGGTGCCTGATATGTAGTCACTGAAACCTTCACAGTTCTGAATTACCATCTCTTCGAAACTCTAACCTTCTCTTAGTAGCAAAGCTACACCACCTCCTCCTCTCCCTTCTCTCTCTTTCCTCACTACATAGTAGCCCTGTGGAAACACTGCATTTGTTATGATGTTTGTTAGCTTTGTTTCTGCGAGTGCTATTATGTCTGGGTTTTCTTCTAATGCCCATTCTCCGAGTTCACTAGTTTTATTTGTAATTCCATCTATGTTAGTGTACATTGCCTTGAAGCTCACTTTCTTCAGTTCATTTTCTTGTCCCTTTCTTGGCGAGCATTCTGCTGGTGTGAGAAGCTTTTCCGTGGGTGAGAAGATCTGTGAGGTGGTTTGCAGGGTCTCAGAGGAGTTTGGGGTGAAGGGTGGGGGTTTCAGGGAAGGGGGGACGGGTAGAGTGTGGGTTAAGGAGATAGGGGGGACATGGAGGATACGGGATGAGGGGGGAGGAGGGATAGGGAGGGTATGGGATGAAGGGGGAGGGGGGACAGGGAAGGAAAGGTGGGAGGGGGGGGACTTGATGGGAATGGGGAAGGGGTGACAGGGTAAGAATGGGGTGAGGGGGGAGGGAGGGTTGGGTGGGGGCAGGTAGGGTGAGGGGAAGGGAGGGTTTCTATGCAGAGGAGGGTGGTGTTGTTGCCCTCCCCTCTGGTGTTGCTGGGATGCTGGTTTTGGGTTCGCCTCTTGTCTCTAGGACTGTTGTGTTGGGGGCTGTGATTTCCTGGTTTGCTCCTCTCTCCCTGTGCTTCCTCCTAGAAGACTTCAGCTCTAGGTGAGTACTGTTTCCCCGTTTTCTACCCATTTCTGCGTATGTTGATTACCACGTGGTTGGTCGGCCATAACCCCTAGGCGACCGCCTCCACACTGGCGCAGTGAGTAATCGGCCTATACGATGATCAAGAGGACCTCGCCACGCTGTACGCATCGTTATCCTGTTGAATTTGATTGAGATTTCGTGTTCAACATCACAGTAAAATTTACTGTCGTCGGTTACACCTTAGATGTTCTCCAGTTTGCTAGGACTTGATTTATGCTTTCCAACTGCGTTGTCTGAGATATTGTGGTTCCTGATTCCAGTATCTGTGCTTTATTCTCCATTTCTTGCATTTCATTGTAATTTTATATACTTCGTCACATCTCTGTTCCTGATTGAAGTGTGTTCTATGGCCCCCATTCATCCAGCAAGTTTATCGACATTAGATTCATTTCCCAGATTTTTTGCCTTCTTTATGGTATCATTTTTCTCCATTTTTGGCAATTTTCTCTATTTTTTGTGAATTTTGGTGAATATTCATTGTTCTCAAGATGACGCCATCTCCTAGCCACGCCGCCATACTTGTTCCTACATGCTGCCGGCCCACCCCACCTGTTGGCGTCTGCTCCACCAGCTGGCGTCCAAGCACGAGTTCGCTGTCAGAACTGATAACGTCTACTTCTAACATCCATTCCATTCCACCCTGGATTACAGCTAATTTGCATATATATTATTATTAGAAGTGTGTTGTTACTGACCTGATTTTCCTTATCCTAATCAATAACTAGGAGGTTTAGACCCCGCTTACCTCGAAATTATACTATATATTTAAGGTATGAATATATTTTCACATATTTACCTAACATATCCCTAATTCACCCCTATATTTTTTAATTACCCCTATACTATAATTTCGAGGTAAGGGGGGTCTAAACCCTCTAGTTATGGGATGGGATAAGGAAAATTGGGTTATGGTAATTGTATAGTTTTAGTGAGTCATATCCCTTTCAGATAAATATGTTGTAAAATAGAGTTCAGATCCAGGTGTATAAGGTTAGGTTAAGGATGGTTAAATTGAATTCATGTAGAGAAAATTCCAATTATTACCACATTTTCCATTAGTCCCCAGGTAATAGAGGTTAGGTTGGGGATGGTTGTATTGATGAAAAAAATATGGCTAAGGATATGGTGCAATATTGAACCAAGATCCCTGTATCAGAGGTTAGATCCAGGGCGGTTGGGTTGATGCACAAAATACTTTCCTCCCCCAATGGGAGGTTAGGCACAGGGTGGCTGAGTTGGTGTGTAAAAACAAAACACCTACCCAACAATATAGTTACGATATTGAACAAAAATCCAAGTTTAATAGGCGAGAGGTAGTTAGGTTCATATACAAAAACATCACATTCTATGAATACAGATTCAATATTCAACAAAGCTCCAAGACTCATGCAGGTTAGGCACGGGCATTTAGGTTTATATGCGAAATTAACACCTTTCTAAGTATATGTCGTATCAAAGGTTAGGTCCAAGGTAGTTGAGTTGTGGTAATATGATGAAAATACCTAGTAAAACACACTTCTAATAATAATAATAGCAAATTAGCTGTAATCCAGGATAGAATGAAATGGATGTTAGAACTAGACATTATCAGTTCTGACAGCGAACTCGTGCTCTGGATGTGATGTGTATAGGTACATTTAGTAGAATTTTGGGAATTTTGTTTGATATTATTAGGATAAATTTACTGGAATTGTTACAAATTGGGTAAATTTGGATGAATTTTGCTAATACCGTGTAAGGATAGGTTAGGCTAGGTCTGGTTTGGTAGAATTGATGATAGAAAACACATCTGGAAATTGGAAATAGATATACGACCAGAGCACTAGCTCTATGTAATGGTCTTGGGAATTGGGAATGTTGTGCCAAAACTAGATGTTGGATATTGGAAGTTTAGATGGAATAGGCGAAACCTGGATAAAATGGGCTTTAGCTGTGCTATGATACAATATTTTTTTTATATATATTTGGTAGAAATTTTCTTAAATTAGGTTGAATTTAGGTGGGACAGCATAAATTTCACAACTTCATTCAAATCTAACTTGGGATATGCTAGGTCAGGTTAAGTGAGGCTGTGTAGGGTAGGATGGAAAGGTGAAAATGTAGGGTAAAAATGGGCTTTGGATGAGCTATGATACAAAACATTTGGGATATATTTGGTGGAAATTGGGTTAAATTAGGTTTAATTTAGGTGGGAGAACATCAATTTTGCAGAGCTTAATCAATTCTAGATTTGGATATGCTAAGTCAGGTTAGGTAAGATGGTGTTGGGTAGGATGGAATAGGTGAAAATGTGGGTAAAAATGGGCATAGGCTGTACTATGTAACAAATTATTTGGGTATATTTGGTGCAAATTGGATTAAATTAGGTTGAATTTAGGTGGGAATAGCTTAAATTTGGCTAACTTTAATCAAATCTAACTTTGAATATGTTAATTAAGGTTAGGTAAGATGGTGCTAGGTTGGATGGAATAGGCGAAAATGTGGGTAAAAATGGATATCAGCTGTGCTATGATACAAAACATTTGGGTATATTTGATGGGAATTGAATTAAATTAGGTTGAATTTAGGTGGGAATAGCTTAAATTTGGCCAACTTTAATCAAATCCAGCTTTGGATATGTTAGGTGAGGATAAGTGAGGGTGTGTAGGGTAGGATATATAATATCTTAGTGGTAATGATCTATCATATTCATATAATTGTGTAAATTTACCTATTTGGGGGTGCGAGCTATACCTAACTTATTTAATGTATGGACAGAGGGGGACATAGGCTTGTATGTGAGGATATGGGATGCTCATATTTAGTTTAGCTTTTTGTTAAGCTGAATTTGATTAAATTTGTGCAGTTTAAGTATAATTTTTGATAGATTTAGATGAATTTAGGTTTTAATTAGTTACATTTTTGAGAGGATATAGTAAATTTGCTTAAATTATCACAGAAATTACTAACTTCACCTAACTCCACCTGCCCTAACATAATTAAGGCTAGAACCAATTAGTCTGTAGGATGGTTTACCTAAATAAATATCGGTGACATGATTGAAGAGGATCTAACACAGGGGGTATTAATAAGGCATTAAAACAAGGGACATATGTTATATGAATAGTTAAGCACTAATAATGTTGAAACATTTATGGAAAATGTATGTGTTGTATATTGGGCTCATAGGAAGTCAGATGTTCCATTTATATATGTGAAATTCTGACTTTGGGGAGTTGGATAAACTCGGCATATTGTGGGAACCGACCTGTGAGATTTATATATATTTAATTTATATGAATTTATATAGAATTTATATTTACATTAATTTATATATTTCGATAGCAATTTGTATGATGTTAAGTGGACTGTATTTCTGCAATAATCTCACAAATCGATCCACTACACATTAGGGGGGGGGGGGTATATTGAATTCATATATATGCAGCCAATCAAACTACAGTATTAAACTACATATATTAGTATACATTGAAGAGGTTCCTTATCTTATTATATAGCAGACTTAGTCCACCAGATATAACTAGGATGTAGACATCAAATTTCCTCGTGTGAGGCATCTTCCATCACACAGTAACTGATACACAAACTTGCTTCCTCTTCTTGACCTGTCAAAGGGCGGTAGCTAAAAGCCAGAATCCTAATATATGATAACTATATCAGAGAAAACACTGTATAATGAAACATAAAGACCAAGGCTTAATTACCTTTTTTTAAGAGGCTGTTCGCATTCTAACCCGTTCGCCCTATCTACTGACATTAATGGCCAAAAATGATTAGATAAACGGGTTTCGGTAGAACACTTTCCTTGTATTTGTTGACAGTGTGTTGATGATGGAAGACCTTTGGTTTCCATAACACTTCGTCTAAGAGAAATTAACAGGAGCCAAATTTGCTCCCTGCACCTCCGGTCTAACAACAATGGCTGACCACTCCCTCACCACTGACGCTACCGGCCTACATTGTCCAGATATCAGTAACTGATAGAGAGGTCACATTTACTTTATTTTAATATTGATAATTAAATTTATTCATATGAGATGTTTTTATGATGGTAAAGTCCAAAGACTAATGTATTTAAGAATAATTCCCCGCAGAATAGCTGGTGAATTTATAATAGTATGAGGCAATGATATCCTGTTTTCTATTGACGGAAAATTCCACTACAAGCTACATTTTCTATGGGTAACTTGTGTATACAATGCAGCAATATTATCTGCAATTGCATTGATATTATTAAATGGTGTCGGATTTTCCGACATAGTTCCCCAAGGGCTGCTCACGGGTCGCAGTCCTATTTAGAACAGATGAACACCGATACTCCTCCTTCGAATTATTAGATTAATTTGATGTTAGTAGTTAGTAATTACACATTTGTGCATCTGTTCGTACAGGACGGATGTCCCATACTAGAGTTGCAGGGATTAGAAGTTTAATGCGATTTTATTTCCCTGTTAACTCTTGAAAGGCTAAAATTCAAGCCTAATTACATATTATTTAACCCAGAAGACTGAATGTGATCAAGTACTACAGTCAAGTATGCTTCAGGGACTGCAGTGAGATCAGTGACATTAGATATAACTTGAAGCTTGTTCAGGTAACTGGTCACTGATATATATACACTGAGGCACAAGGAATTCATCTTGATTAAATAATAAATGTATCAAATCAGTCATTAGATTTATTGGGGTTTACTTTAGTTAGTTGATTCAGAGGATTGAATAGCCCATCATTAAAGTAAAGTACGGTTCTGAGACCACAGTGGGCTCAGTGACATTGGTCGCAGTGACTTATAGCTGTTTAGGCTACTGTTCACTGATTTGCCACTGAGGCCTCATGAACTCATCTTCAGCTTTAAATGATGATATTAACATCAACCTCTGTTACTATAGTCAGCTGTAATCTCCTTAGTATAATGCTACTAGATAAATATATTCAGCTGACAAATTTAGATTTCTACTGGTATTATTTATCTGCAGGCATAGGTCTGCTCAGGCTTGATATTGGGCCTGAGAGTAATTTACCACCTGCAGAATTTAACATGGTTATGCCCTGATATTTAGTAGGGCTACCGATGAATCGATGGCAATAGTCTATCCCTACAAGGAGACCGAAGTCGGTGAGGTGATCAGACTTAATATTATCTGCCAATTTTATTCCTCTATTTCTCAGGAATTTGGCTGTTGTTTTCAGACCTTGAACTTGTAGATCTACTGGTATTTTGTCCACCACAATGGCTTGTACTCTACAGACGTACCTGCCTAAACGTACTGATGGTTGTACCACCTGGTAGACTTGAGGTCCTGCATCGTTACAAACCCTGAGATGTTGAATGACGTCTGGGCTACAGGCCTTAATTGTAGTTCATCTGCCAACTTTTTAGTGACATGTTCTCTGGGATCCTTGGTCAAACAACCCACGGGTATGGACCTTGGCCCTCTTATTCTGGATGATAATTTAGGCAGTAGGCAAAGTCGTATTACCTTTAGACTTCGCTGATTGGTCACTCGTTGTTTGTTGCACCTTGCAGTACTGTACTGTGGTGGGAATGCTATCTTCCACCTTGGGGTTTGGAGACGTTGTTTTGGTGTCTCTGCACAATGCTGCATGATGCTGACCCTTATTACACCTATTACAGGTGTGTAATTGGGTATCACAGTCGTTGATGTTATGTTTCCTGAGGCACCTCGTGCAATGTTGCAAATCTTTGAGTCGCTCAACACGGACGTCACTATCAGGAAAATTAGGGCAGTGGTACATTGAATGTTTCTCATTGCAAAACAAACATGTTCCATAGCTTCCAGTACCCTTTGGTGTCACGTTCTTGGGTGACACAGTAACTATAGGCTTGGAGGGTCCCACTGCATATACGCCCACACTGCCACTGTTCCACTTTGGTGTTGAATTATATTGTCTAGATTGATTTGGAGTACCTTTGGTACTCTGTGGTTTACTATTATTGGTTTCTGAGGGTTTATTTGGTGGTTTTAATTTGTCATGTGTTCGTAATTGATGAACTACTGACTTTAAACCCTCAGATATTTCATTCATAGATAAGATACTTTTATTGTAATGAGCACTCATTTGTCTCAATACGTTCCTAGGTATTTTCTCCTGGACAATTATTTTCAAGACCCACTTTGCCCCGTTTGTCTCTGCTGTCAGGCTGAGGGCATTGATCAATAATTCTACCTCCAGCTTGAAGACATGGAGTGAATCAGCTGAAGCCTCCGGTGGGGTTAAATGCAACAGCTCATGAACTAAATGTGATGTTCTTACTTCTGGATCAGCATAATTATCCTTGAGGAGTTTTACTGCCAGATCATAGCCGTCATTAGTTAATCTCAGATGGGATACTACTGTTTTAGCCTCACCTGATAATTGGCCTTGCAAATAAGAGAATTTACTACTCTTTGGTAAAGATTGTTTTGAGTCCACAAGATCAACGAATTTGTTCCAAAATTCGTCCCAATCTTCCTCGTCTTTTCCTGAGAAAGTGGGTAAATTAATTGGAGGGAGTCGAGCTTCTGCTTGAATCGTATTAGATGCAACTGTTGTTGTTGTTGCTGTTGCCTTGTTCTGGGCAATTAATTTGACATAAGGCTGTAACGTGGCCTGAGTGTGATCTTCATAACTCGCTAGATCAACCATAATATCGTCTATTTCTGTTTCTGATAAATTGGTGTTGGCAAGTTCAGCCACATATGTTGCTATTTGGCATTTGATTTGCTCAAATTTACCTGCAGCTGCTTGATAATAGCTTACCAGGTCAGCATAATCAACTGGAGATTGTTGTGACAAATCTTCACGTTTCTTGATCTGTCTTGTTAAGTGGCCTTTAAGACCTGCAAGGGTTCTTTTCATTCTCCCTGCATTATCCATACTGGCTAGTTGGTTAAGCCTCGTGAGGCTTGTACTTGGGTTGCTCATAATACTGAACAAGTACTGATGGTAGCCTAGGGTAAAATTTCTGCAATCACTAGGCTATAATCCTACCTCTTCTAGAGGTTAGCACTTAAAATTAATACACATTATATATATACAATCATACACACTAATGATTTGAGTGATAAACCAGTGTCACTGGAAGTACCTTTAGGTTAGCTCTTCTATATCACCCTAGGATGGTATAGACACTAATTAATCACTCAAAGGTTTAATGATCATAAGTAAATTATTATATATACAACTCAACTCGAGTTGATAACAATTATACCCAAAATAGGGTCTGCACCATTCATTAATGGTGCCAGGTTGTTCAATATAGTACAACTAGACTATGGTAATAATGGGACTAGGATGAACAATAAATAGTTCAACTAGTCAATGGTAATATGGGACTAGGTTATCTATAAACACTAGTCAATGTATATCCTACCCTGTTGTGGGTTGGCAATTGGTAAATATTATATTGAGAACACTAGTGCAATATATATTAAATAATTCTCTATTTTGGAGAAATAATATACACAATTATTGATAATATCCTCTTAATTGCCTCTGTGAAACTTCTAATATTATCAAGAAGTATTAAATATTATTAGTGACCTCGCGAAATTAACTCCACAAAATTCGTGGATTATCTCTCGCGAAATTAACACCACGAAATCCGTGAACAATCTTGCAAGGACACAGCCACTAATTTGGCTGGCTTCAATATAAGCGCTGTCATTTCACGGAATAACACGCCACCAAATATCTGTGGGTGACCATGAAACCGCTGATGAAGCTGGACTGATCTGAGGGGGTCGTGGCTAGCTCCAGGCAACGCCGCCGTCTTTGACTGGCTTTGTTCTTCACTAATTTATTACACTAGTTTATTTAATTTGATGACAATCTAGCTCTCTAGACCATCTAGGTTCGAATGATCATATAATCTAGTTTCGAAGGACCATATAATGTGGGAACCGACGTGTGAGATTTATATTTATTTAATATATATGAATTTATATAGAATTTATATTTACGTTAATTTATATATTTCGATAGAAATTTATATGATGTTAAGTGGACTGCATTTCTGCAATAATCTCACAAATCGATAGACTACACATTAGGGGGGGGTTTATATTGAATTTATATATATGCAGCCAATCAAACTACAGTATTAAACTACATATATTAGTATACATTGAAGAGGTTCCTTATCTTATTATACAGCAGGCTTAGTCCACCAAATATAACTAGGATGTAGACACCAAATTTCCTCGTGTGAGGCATCTTCCATCACCCAGTAACTGATACACAAACTTGCTTCCTCTTCTTGACCTGTCAAAGGGCGCTAGCTAAAAGCCAGAATCCTAATATATGATAGCTATATCAGAGAAAACACTGTATAATGAATCATAAAGACCAAGGCTTAATTACCTTTTTTTAAGAGGCTGTTCGCATTCTAACCGGTCCACCCTATCTACTGACATTAATGGCCAAAATGATTAGATAAACGGGTTTCGGTAGAAAACTCTCCTTGCATTTGTTGACAGTGTGTTGATGATGGAAGACCTTTGGTTTCCATAACACTTCGTCTAAGAGAAATTAACAGGAGCCGAATTTGCTCCCTGCACCTCAGGTCTAACAACAATGGCTGACCACTCCCTCACCACTGATACTACTGGCCTACATTGTCCAGATATCAGTAACTGATAGAAGGGTCACATTTACTTTATTTAAGTATTGATAAATAAATTAGTTCATATGAGATGTTTTTATGATGGTAAAGTCCAAAGACTAATGTATTTACGAATAATTCCCCGCAGAATAGCTGGTGAATTTATAATAGTATGTGTCAATGATATCCCGTTTTCTATTGATGGAAAATTCCACTACAAGCTACATTTTCTATGGGTAACTTATGTATACAATGCCTCAATATTATCTACAATTGCATTGATATTATTAAATGGTGTCGGATTTTCCGACACATTATAAATGACGTCGTAATCATACCTAGACAAATTTTATGCAAATTGTGTATTGTTTGACCTAGTTGGCTGTGATAGTTTTTATACAAATAACACAATTATTATAGTTGTGAATTAATTGTGCAGAGTATTTATTTGGCATAAGTTGTATGATTATTGCAGTTATGTATTGATTATATTCCAATAAATTGTGTACTGTTTGTGCAAGTTGTGTATTAATTGTATAGGTTTTGAATGTGTATTTGTGGAATTGTGTAGTCGTGTATTTAATGTATATGCACTAGTTATGTATTGTTCATATTTGGGCAGTTGTGTATTGATTATATTTTGTGCAAGTTGTGTATTAATTGTGTATATGTTGCAATTGTATTTACGTGAATTGTGTATTTGTCCTAGTTGTGTATTTACATATTTGGGTTATATGTATTGTATGTATTTTGTACTGGATATGTATTTGATTGTATTTATGCAATTTAAGTAATAATCATTATGTAAGATGTATAATATTTGTGCAAGTTGTGTATTAATTGCGCATGTTTTGTAATTGTATATGGACGAATTGTGTAATTACACCTGTGTAAATTGTATAATTACACCTGATTGTCATTGTGCAAGTTATGTAATTATATAGCAAATTTACTTGTATTAATTGTGCAAAGATGTGTAATAAACACAAAATTTGTGTAATAATTGTCTATGTTTTATAATCGTTTTGTGCGAATAGTGCATTTACGCAGGTTGTGCTTTTAATTTGCTGAAGTGGAATTGGTGCAACTGTATTTTTGTGTGCAAATTGTGTATATGTGTAAGCTCTGTATATGTAATCTGAAAAAAATAGATCTTCTTGTGCAAGTGTGAAAGTGTATTTTGGTTTATAAGACAATGTTTGGGTATTTTGTGAAAATTATGTTTGTGAAATTGTGTAATTTTAGTGAAAGTGCATTTTGATTGTCTAAATGTACAAGCAATTTGCTATATTTTTCATATACAATATTTTGGGTAAATGTTATACTTTGAGTGTATATGCAATATTTGTGTAAATGGTATATTTTGTGTACAACTGACCTATTTTGTATGTAAATGACATATTTTGTCTATAAAACCACATATTTTTTGTGTGAATGACATATTTTCGGGTGTCAATAATATATTTGTGCATAAATGGCATATTTGGTGTGTAAATGCTGTATTTTCTGTGTAAATGTAATTTAGTGTGGAAATGCTTTGTGCGTAAATGCTATATTGAGTGTAAATGTTTTATACCGTGTGTTTTTGATTATGTGTATTTTTAGTGTAAGTGCAAGTGTTGCATTTTGTGTGAATGATGTTAAATTCATATATATTTTTGCGCGCCTTATCACAACCTTAGCTTTTTATGAATAATTACAAATATATTTATTCCAATGGGACATATACACCCTGGTTTATCCATTAGAATAGTATGTAGGTGAGGTATTTAATAATATTTTGGACTTGCTTGAGTAATATGGGTATCTTGCTGATTGGTATGCATTAATATGAATTAACAGTACAAATAATTATGATTACTAGGGGTGAATGAGCTGTGGGGCTACTGAAATCTTGTTCTTAATACATTTTAGGGGTTCATATGGCATAAATTACATAAATATGGCATAAACACGGATAAACTATTCAACACTAGTGAGACGCAAACAAGGGAACACAGGTGGAAACTGAGTACCCAACTGAGCCACAGAGACGTTAGAAGGAACTTTTTCAGTGTCAGAGTAGTTAACGGATGGAATCCATTAGACAGTGATGTGGTGGAGGCTGACTCCATACACAGTTTCAAATGTAGATATGATAGAGCCCAGTAGGCTCAGGAATCTGTATACCAGTTGATTGACAGTTGAGAGGTGGGACTAAAGAGCCAAAGCTCAACCCCCGCAAGCACAAATAGGTGAGTACACACACACACACTGCTCTCTCTTGTCCTTTATCATGCCCGGAAATAATCTTAATTCCAAAACCCCAGAGCTAACTCTCAGCTGAGTCTCAAGCTACGTGGTCTTAGACGTTTGATCCTCTAAGATTCTACAGGCACGTGACGTCGACACCAGACTTTCAAGCAAACTCAAGGGATCTTTATCACTGCCACCACCAGAGTATTAATCAATGCTGTCAATTAATCGGGGTCTGGACCAATTAATTAACCCTTGACTCTTGGGGTAGGATATTCCCAATTTCGTGGAAAGGGAGGTATTAGTCACGTTAAGTGTGGGAATTAGCTTGCAAACAAGGGAATATAGTAGGTATAAAAATGGACAAGGGACGATGCAGCTGGTAGGTAGTGGTGACCTCGAGACCGCTACCCACGGTGTTGATCACGTTGGCATCCGGTGACTGCTTCAATGTGGACAGCCTGCTGGCCCTGACAACCTCGTTAGTGATGTGAGGTGTCGGCCGGGTGACTGGTGTGATGTCACCCACCCCAAAGTAACTGGTGTGTGAGTTACTGGGTCTGGAGAGGGAGGGCTTAGTGTAACGTGCCTCCCCTCGGTCTTTACAACCAAGGGTTCACGTGTGGTTGGAACAACTGGTTCGGTATACCAATCAGACCTGGGAACAGACAGACAACAACATGGCAGAAGTATAGATATAACTCTGGGTTTGATGGAAGTTGGAACCCCAGAGCACGGTAAAAGCTGCTACCCGAGTTAAGTACAAGTAATAATTCACATCATTGCCTCTACAGGAAAATGTAATGAACACTAAATTATACTAACCAAGAAAGTTACTTCACTGTTACTGTACAGTGCGAGATCTTGTCACAATAGGGTGGCGAGACTGCACCTGACTACTGTTGAGAGATGAGAGAGGGTCATCCTCATCCCCTGACTCGTCGCCTAAGCCATGAGTCACCACCGCTGAGTCAGGAATTAGAATCGCTGAAATCAGTTCTAATTTCTCTTTAGCATGAAATGGTTTTAATTTATTTACATGAATTGTCCTTTCCAGCTGGTCCTCGAATAATCCTTTTATGACAAGATTAACCGGCCCCGCTCTCTTAATTACTCTATACGGACCCGCCATCTAGGAGTTAGTGTCTTACCCTGATGGGCGGGTGCAGTCTCATTTACTCTCAACACGAGGCTACCTTCTTTCAACTCTAGAGGGCGCACTTTCTTGTCATAAAAGTGAGCATAACGATTCCGTTCTTTCTTGGACGCTTCAGCCGCAATATTCCAGGCATTCCTAATCTTACCGAGGACCTCTGAAGGATAGTCCTCACCGTATGCAATATTGCGTCTGTTAAGCAGACCTGAGGGGAAATTGCATAATGACCAGTAAACAAAAGAAGGGGTTGGATGTTAATAGAATGATGGCAGTATTCAAAGCTAACTGAACATAGGGTAGGTGGTCATCCCATGAATTTGCATCATGTTCAGCAAGGATTGCAAGCATATCCTTGACTGAACGATTAGTACGTTCCGTCATACCGTTTGCTTGTGGGTGGTAAGCTGTTGTAAAAGCCGAAGTTCTCTCTAAAATTCTACAAACGTCCCTAAAAATATTTCCACTAAATTCCTGACCCCGGTCAGAGACTAAAACCTTAGGAAGCCCGAATACAGTAACGAACCAACGTAAGAACGCATCTGCAACCGTACGAGAATCCTTCTGAGGTAATGCAACTAGTGTAGTGTACCTAGACAGATGGTCAACAAGTACCAACAGGTATCTGTTACCCGAATGACTGTGGTGTGAGTCAATCAAATCGGCCCCCACACGATCTGATGGTTCACGAATTTCAGGAAATTCTTTAAGTGGGGCTTATACCTTTAGGGTACCTTTTCTCCTCTGACAGTGAGAACATGACTTGACATATTGGATTACCTCAGAAAACAACCGTGGGAATTAAAAGAGAGACTTTGCTTTTAAGTGAGTTTTAAAGATACCCGGATGCCCTGCAACTTTAGATGCGTGTGCAAGCTTAACGCCGATAACCGCGACACGTCTGGAATAACTAGTTGGAATACTGCCCTATCTTTCTAACTGTTTACGTAGTAAAGAACGCCTTCTTTTATCTCAAAATCATGAATCGGTAATTTACGGTTCTCTGAAAAATATTTTCCCCCTTCCAAATGCTCAATAATCTCTTTCCACCTAGGCTCGCTCATCTGGTATTCTCTCATTTTGTCTGATGGAATGGTTTCAGTATTCTGATTTACATTAATAGACGCGATATTTCTGCTCAAAATATCCGGCACAACATGTGCTGGACCAGGCTTATACAATATCTGGAATGAGTGGGCCGAAAGTTCGTGAAACCAGCGTGACATTCGTGGGCATTTAGTACGCTTTTTAAATATGTGTGTTAAAGCACGATGGTCAGTGTAAATTACGAAATGGCGCTGAAATAGATATGGCTCGAAATACCTAACTCTACTACTGCCAGTGCCTCCCGATCTGTGGCCGAATACCGAACTTCAGGTCCCTTGACCTTTCTACTGAAATAGGCCACCCGATAGGGGAAATTATCCGCATCTCGCTGAATTAAGCACCCGCCAATAGCTATACCGCTGGCGTCAGTGTGCACCTCCCACTCTTTATTGAAATCAGGTACGGCCAGTACCGGGGTAGTAATGAGTTGGCTCTTCATTTTACGATAGGCTTCGTCATGTTTAGGTTTCCAAACGAACTTAGCATTTTTCTTTGTCAGATCAGTCAGGGGTGCTGAAATGCCAGAGAAACCTTCAATGTGTCGACGAAAATATCCGGCCGTCCCCAGAAACCTGCACATGCCCTTTGGTGTCCTTGGAGTAGGCATGTCACCAATTGCGCGGCAAGAGTCTGGGTCAGGTCGAATACCGTCTGGGCTCACCTGGAACCCCAGAAATTTGAATTTCTGAGCCGCTAGGGTACACTTCTGCACATTCAGCTTGAACCCCGCCCGATCTAACAATGTCAAAGTCTCAGTTAAGTCTTGTGGGTGTTCCTCAAACGTCCTTGAATATGTAGCGAGTTAATCTTATACTCGCTCCATTATCTCATTATCTTAATAGCATAACTAATTAGCACTAATTACAGAAACTACCATCCTTTCCCCAATTACAGGTAATACCCTTCTCACCTTGTTGGAGGGAGCTGAGGTGTAATCACCATATATGCAAGCGATTTGATGAATATCGAACAGTACAATCTCCAGTCAAGAATGTAGTACTCGGCGTGGGCAGTTATAATCGACCTAAGACGCTACAGCTTCGACACAGAGCAGACAGCAGACTACGACCGCATCCAGCTACAACGCTCTCGCTCCCCGAGTTCAGACACTCACAATTCTCAATCGAGCCGCCACGCTCTCCCACATAGAGCTCCACGACTCCGGCCTCACTCAGCTCTCTGCTCTACTCCAGGCTTCGTCTCAACGTCTACGACACTGCTGTATCCAGGACTACTAAATAAATATGAAACTCACTAAACACTGTGTATCTAATCAACCCAACAACAACGTAACATAAACGTACGTTACAAATATATCACAACATCATCCAGGAACGCTAACGAATGCCTTCCCAAGACTGGGCCGAGTATGAAGTTAATGGCCTTCTGAAATGACGAAGGCACTGTCTTTAACCCAAACGGCATCCTACGAAATTGATACGTATGCCTACCATCCGAGAACGCCATTTTGTCCCTAGCCTGTTCCGTAACGGGAGTCGCCCAATACGCCGATTTCGCGTCAAGAGTTGAGAAATACTTTGCAGCAACAAATTGATCGACTATCTCCTGTATTCGGGGCAACGGATACACATCACCCTTAGTCATTTCGTTTACTTTCCGGTAGTCAACACAAAAACGATAACTACCATCAGGTTTGCTGATGGTAGTCGAACTGTGAGTTAGTTAGAACTGTCGAACTAACACGACAGGAGAGAGTCACGGTGACGAACTAGGCTCTATCACGCCTAGCCTCAACATTTTCTGGCACTCATCCCTGATATTATTATTTGCCTTTTCCGGCAGCCTCCATGGTTGCGTGTACACAGAAGGATGATCTTCAGTAGGAATAGTGTGTTCGATCCTATCCAGGAGACCAATCTGATCATCATCGGTGGCAAACAGTCTAGGAAATCTACGCAAGACTCCCCCTCAAACGTTTCCTGTCAGCCTGAGAGACATGTTTTAAGTCCAGTGCCGATATTAATTTGTCTACGTCGTGATTCATATTACGATTACTTGCCTCGGTCTTGTTCTGAGAATGGGTAACGCCTTCAGCTACCTGTAATGCACTATACTGTGCGGTGATAACGGGTATCTCTCCCTTGCTTTCATGCTGGTAAATCTCAGTATCGTCTACAACTGTAGCCTGGGATACCCTGTCCCCGACTCTAAACCTAAAAGTCTTATGAGAGAGGTTGACGACCGGAATGATGACACCCTTGTCAAGCACTACAATAAGTTGGTGGGGAATTAATAACCTGTCACACTTCCCAGCCATCTGAAGGGTGGTACCTGGTTGGATGTGACGCCCTATGGAAACTTGCAGGAATTTAACAGAATGTGGGGGGGGGGCAAGTTTGTTTAGCCAGTGCATGCAAAACACATGACCTTCTATCGAGGTCTTGAAGAGACTTAAGTAACAATTTGGGGAAATTTATGTTATCTTTTTGTTTCCTCTTTACTGAAGCCACAAGTGGAGGATGGTCGACCATTTTCACTGGTAAGAACTCATTCCCAACTGCAGTCTCCCGTTCCGAGCACCTTTGCTTGCAGACAAAGAGTAATTAAAACGGGACAGGAAATCCATCCCCACGAGTGCGTCTCCAGGATAATCAAGATCTCCAGCTACAGTACAAGTGTGAGGGTGATATTCCTCATTAATCTCAACATTAATGGTACTATGACCCAAGATGTTAATTTTCCCTCCATTAACTGCTGCTGCTGTCAGTTAATCGGGGTCTGGACCAATTAATTAACCCTTGACCCTTGGGGTAGGATATTCCCAATTTCGTGGAGAGGGAGGTATTAGTCACGTTAAGTGTGGGAATTAGCTTACAAACAAGGGAATATAGTAGGTATAAAAATGAACAAGGCTTAGACCTGAAAACTGGACATCTACTTAGCCCAATAAAGCAGACTCATGGAGAACAGATAGCCAGGACAACAAGTATATAATATATTGGAAAACTCAGATATACAAAAGTTCTTACTCACAGTTTATTATGCGAAGCTATAAAGTAAAAAATAAAAATCACTCCCTAATTGAACACTTCCTAAAACTGAAAAATAGGAAAAGAGGCAAACAACATGAACAGTCACTGTACAAACTCCTAGGAACTTTTACCTTAATCTTAGAAACCAGCGAATGGAGTTGTAGTCTTGGGAGGCAAGATGGTCGACCTCTTCAGTTGCTGCTCCAAACCACTAACCACTAACACTAAATCCACTAACTCGACTGTACTCAGCTAAGGACTAACCTAGGCTAGTATTACTCCGCCAGGTTTATCAATTTACTAAACAGGGTTTAACTTGAAAAAACTAATCTCATATCCTAGCCAAACCAGAAGGTAGAATTATTATTAAATTATCTCTAATTAAAATTTTTACTTGACCCAGGTCGGGTCGAGTACGCCACTCTACGAACTAGTACCCCTCCCTACTAAAGTTACTTTCTTTGTGCAAGTATACGGACCCTGGTCTTGACTTTACATACATGTAACTTAACATACATGCTTAAACCAGATTAGTTATTACTGTAATTCCTGTGATTGCTGAAATATTCATTACTTGTTGCATTGAAACAAAGGAGACGGCCATCTTGTATTCTAAACATGTTAATCCCAAATCCCAGGGGGAGATGACCCATGCTCGCCTCCCAGGTGCTAGAATACCACCAGCCTGCATCTTTTGGGAGACACTTGGTCCCAATGTAATGCTTATGACAGATCTGTACTTTCTACTTCAGGGACGTCGTCCCTGAAGCGAAGGACGAGTTGCAAACTGTCCTAGGTTGTTCACCTTTCGATCTTGTGTTTGGACACCAGGTAAGAGGACCATTAAAAATTCTCCAAGAGAAAATGCTTGGAGACGTGTCAGCTAGGCACAGCAGCAGATACCTGAAGGATGTGAGAAATGTGTCTCCTGCTCCTGCTATGTAATGGTAATCCTCCTTTGTTTAATTCCAGTTCCGGGGGAGTTGCTATGTAATTTGCAGGATGAGCAGAGAGAAGAATTCCAGGTCCTTTTAGGAACGTATTCTAGCTTGTTTGGGGAGGTCCCCACTCAGACGCATCTTATTACGCTTGATGTCCAACTGCTCGAGGCAACTCCAATTTGTCTACACCCTTATCGAGTGACTCCAGAGAAACGACGTATCATCCAACAGAAAACGGATTTGCTACTACACCTTGGATTTATTCGTCCAACCCAAAGTTTTTGGAGTTCTCTTTGTTTATTGGTTCCTAAACCTGATGGTAAATGGCGTGTGTGTGTAGATTATAGGAAACTGAATAAGGAAACAGTGATTGATGTTTTTCCTGTACCTTTATTAGAAAAATATATTGACCAGATTGTCCATGCTAATTTTGTATCTAAACTTGATCTTTCTAGGGGGATACCACCACATACCCTTATTTGAATGTGCTAGAGAAGTGACAGCTTTCGTAACTCCTGAGGGAGCTTTTGAATATAATGTTATGCCAATCGGATTGTGAAATGTTCCATCTGGTTTTAAAAAATTAATGAATTCCTTGCTAAAAGATTTGTCAGATTGCAGAGCATATTTAGATGATATTGTGATATACAGTAAGTGTTGGGAAGATCATATTTCAGGTTTGAAGAAATTGTTTTAGGTATTGCAACATGCATATTTAACGGTAAATATGAGTAGATGTAGCTAGGCTAAGGGAACGATAATTTAATTGGGACACGAGGTCGAGCAAGGCAAAATAGTACCTTGGCAAAACAAGATCCAAGCAATCGTTGATTACCAAGCATTAACCAGTAAGAAAGCAGTGCAGAGATTCATTTGGATATGTGCTTATTACAGACGTTATTGTAAGAAGTTTTCCATAGAGACTGCATCTTTAACTTATCTTTTAATTAAGGAAATGTGTAAAGTTCAAGTGGACGCAGGAGTGTCAGAATTATTTTTAAAGATTGAAAGTAATTCTTTCAACTTCACCTGTGTATATAAACTTTCATTATGCATATAAACGCTTCTAATCTAGGAGCTGGTGCTGTTCTTTTTCAAGTAGGATCAGATAATGTAGAACATCCTGTGTATTATTTCTCACGCAAGTTTGATAAAGCTCAGAAGAATTATTCTGTGGTGGAGAACGAAGCACTTTGTCTTATATGGGCTTGTAACAAATTTGAAACTTACCTGTCAGGTAATAAAGTAAATGTGTTTCCAGATCATAACCCATTAATTTTCATAAATTCAATGATGTGTAAGAACCAGAGAATCCTAAGGTGGTCTTTAATACTCCTAGAATTTAATCTAGTGATTAAAAATATTCCTGGTAGGCAGAATGTTATTGCAGATGCTTTATCCAGCAGATTCCCAGTTAAAGTAACATAATGTTGCATGTTCTTTAATATATTTTGTTGTGTTTACTCCTATGTGTACTGTTCAATGCATTCATTCTGAGTGGTGTAGTACTTAATACTGTACTTACATTTAGTAAAAAATGCAATTAATCTTTAATTAATTACATTTTTCTTTAGGAGGTTGAGGGATGTTTCGAATCAGATAATTACCTGATTCTTAGTAAGATTTATATATGCAGTGATTTCATATTTTAACCCCTCAGGTTATTTGTCGGATGAAATTTGCATACTACTATGTTTATTATATGACTATTTTGTTATGAATTTGTATCATGCTTTCGTTTGTCAGTAATGATAGTATTCTCTTATTTCTCTTGTGGTTTGATCGTGGATGAGCGGAGTCAAGAATGACGTCTCCTGGTGGACACGACCATGATAACAGAGTTTGTCACCAGCAGTGGTGCGCGTGTCATGACCAATTATGCATCATGATCTACCCTGTAATAATTCTTTGTATTGTATTCATATTACTGAATTATTTTCTGTATTATGTAAAATGTACGTAATTATGTTCATACATGCTTTGTAGTGATTATTCTCAGTATGCCAGAGTGTCTGAAAAAAAATTGTATCTGATATATATATTGGTAATTGTGTGGACGCCACACGTTGAGGCGTGGGAAGTGTTAGTAGCATCGGGTGGATGGATCTGGCTGGACGTGTTTCTTACATAAGTCTGCTTGGTTTCTGTTTATGTTCATTGTGTTTGATAGTGAGTCTGGTTAGACCGTTATTCTTATTATATGCCGTCTCTCTTGTATTGGGTAGTCAAAGATCAGTGCTTATATGAGGTATTTCACCTATTGTGTTATAAGAATATTTCTGGATTATTTTATATATATATTTTATGTGGTTTTGTTACCCATCGTACAGTAAACTGATATTGTCTGTTAGACAGTTGTGTTTATTTCTTTCCTATGATATTATTTATAATAAATGAGAGGCCATTTTACATGATTTACAACTCTGTACAATATGAACATTACCTAGTGACAGGGCTTATAACATATGTCAGGCAGTTGATAACGGTAAGGATTGCGATATTTTGTACCTTGACTTCAGCAAATCTTTTCATACTATGCCCCACGAAAGACTTACTTGATATAGGCTCGTTGTATTGAGGGGTTCCTATCTTAGATAAAAGATAAAAAGCATGGATATTTATAGATAAAAGCATGGGCATTTAAAAGAAACAAAGAGTTATAATAATAATAATAATAATAATAATAATAATAATAATAATAATAATAATAATAATAATAATAATAATAACAAAAATAATAATAAATTTTGTCGGGGGACAGGAAGCCAGAGTGTATTCATACGTATTAGGCTTATATCGAGGACCTTCCCCAAGGTAAAATTTCTGACCCCGTCCAGGACAAAACCCCACAACAAGCTGACTAACTCCTGAGTACCCACTTGTTGCTAGGTAAGCAGAGCCATTAGGTGAAAGGAAACGTACCCAACCATTTCTGTCCCGCCCGAGATTCGAACCCGGAATTCTCGATTGTGCGTCGACAACGAACCCGACTGTACTACCAGGACCCTATATTATGTGAGTGGAATTAACCCAAGTGAGAAGCCGTTGTAAGTAGAGTCACCCAAGGCTCTGTCCAGGAACTTCTATTGTTTACCATATATATATATATATATATATATATATATATATATATATATATATATATATATATATATATATATATATATATATATATATATATATATATATATATATATATATATATATGTCGTACCTAGTAGCCAGAACGCACTTCTCGGCCTACTATGCAAGGCCTGATTTGCCTAATAAACCAAGTTTTCCTGAATTAACATATTTTCTCTAATTTTTTTCTTATGAAATGATAAAACTACCCATTTCATTATGTATGAGGTCAATTTTTTTTATTGGAGTTAAACTTAACGTAGATATATGACCGAACCTAACCAACCCTACCTAACCTAACCTAACCTATCTTTATAGGTTAGGTTAGGTTAGGTAGCCGAAAAAGTTAGGTTAGGTTAGGTTACGTAGGTTACGTAGTCGAAAAACAATTAATTCATGAAAAATTGGCTTATTAGGCAAATCGGGCCTTGCATAGTAGGCAGAGAAGAGCGTTCTGGCTACTAGGTACGACATATATATATATATATATATATATATATATATATATATATATATATATATATATATATATATATATATATATATTATATATATATATATATATATATATATATATATATATAATATATATACTAGGTACTAGGTACGACATATATATATATATATATATATATATATATATATATATATATATATATATATATATATATATATATATATATATATATAATATATATACTAGGTCCTAGGTACGACATATATATATATATATATATATATATATATATATATATATATATATATATATATATATATATATATATTATATATATATATATATATAATATATATATATATATAATATATATATATATATATATATATATATATATATATATATATTATATATATATATATATAATATATATATCTAATATATATATATATATATATATATATATATATATAATATATATATATATATATATATATATATATATATATATATATATATATATATATATATATATATATATTAGTATATTTTGGTAGCAGTCTTTCCTGTAGACATATATTATTAAATATGACCGAAAAAGTAAGATTAATAATTCTAACACGAATTTTCTCAATCTTTCGTACATTACGCTTCACTGTTGGAGGTAAATCAAAAATTACTTCTCCAAAATTCATTTTTATTTCTAGTCTGACGCGACACGGGCGCGTTTCGTAAAACTTATTACATTTTCAAAGACTTCACAAATACACAACTGATTAGAACTTACGTCTCTCTGATATTATATCTACATTTGAGTGAGGTGGGAAGGGTGATGTGGCATTAACACAAGACAGAACAGGAGGGGATATTAATAGGGTATTAAAAGTATCGACACAAGACAGAACAGAAACAATGGGTATTGAATAGAAGTGTTTGTAGAAAGCCTATTGGTCCATATTTCTTGATGCTTCTATATTGGAGCGGAGTCTTGAGGTGGGTAGAATATAGTTGTGCAATAATTGGCTGTTGATTGCTGGTGTTGACTTCTTGATGTGTAGTGCCTCGCAAACGTCAAGCCGCCTGCTATCGCTGTATCTATCGATGATTTCTGTGTTGTTTACTAGGATTTCTCTGGCGATGGTTTGGTTATGGGAAGAGATTATATGTTCCTTAATGGAGCCCTGTTGCTTATGCATCGTTAAACGCCTAGAAAGAGATGTTGTTGTCTTGCCTATATACTGTGTTTTTTGGAGCTTACAGTCCCCAAGTGGGCATTTGAAGGCATAGACGACGTTAGTCTCTTTTAAAGCGTTCTGTTTTGTGTCTGGAGAGTTTCTCATGAGTAGGCTGGCCGTTTTTCTGGTTTTATAGTAAATCGTCAGTTGTATCCTCTGATTTTTGTCTGTAGGGATAACGTTTCTATTAACAATATCTTTCAGGACCCTTTCCTCCGTTTTATGAGCTGTGGAAAAGAAGTTCCTGTAAAATAGTCTAATAGGGGGTATAGGTGTTGTGTTAGTTGTCTCTTCAGAGGTTGCATGTTTAGAAAGTAGAGTTGGAAATTCTGTTGGACGACATATTCGACCTCGAGACACAAAAGAAGGTCACTACCAAAGATACCTTACAAGCAGAACTTATTGCAGAAGGAGGAAAGAATCGAGGCAACTACAGAAGCACCATACTGTCCCCCGAGCTTAAAGCGGCAGCTAAAAGCCTTCGTGAGAACAAGGAGATAGTTGTCCGGAGAGGTGACAAGTCGCCAATATATGTCATTCTTAAAAAAGACGAATATCTGGCGAAAATGAACATCATACTCTCTGACCAAACTAAGTTCCAATGGGTAACGAAGGACACTACAGCCGAATTAAAAGCAAAGGTCAACAAACTGATCGAAACTGTGAACGCCAAGAAATCCGGACTCCACCTGCCAAAGATCATTGGGGAATATAAACCGGGATATGCGTATGGAAATGTCAAGACGCACAAGCCTGGAAACCCACTTCGGCCAATCATTAGCCAGATACCCACACCCACGTACAGACTGGCGAAGCGACTCAACGGCCTGCTGACTCCTTATGTTCCTTGCGCCTTCAGCCTGAAGTCTCCAAAGGAATTTGTGGACTTACTGCGGGGCACACGGGCCACAGGGATAAGAGCCTCGTTGGACGTAGAATCGCTGTTTACCAACGTACCTGTGGACGAGACAATCGGAATGATAGCCGACAGAGTGTATCGTGATCCAGCCTGTACTCCTCTTGACATGCCAGAAAGTATTCTGAGGAAACTACTCCAAGCTTGTACTAAAGAGGCACCCTTCTTGAGCCCGGATGGGCACATGTATAAGCAAGTAGATGGGGTCGCCATGGGTTCTCCCCTAGGTGTCCTGTTTGCAAACTTCTACATGGGTACCATCGAGCAAAAAGTCTTAGTCGACATGAACTTGAAACCGGCCATATACTGCAGGTATGTTGACGACATTTTTACACAGGTACCTGATGTCAGACATCTGCAGGAGCTGAAGGAGGCATTTGAGCAGAGTTCCGTGCTGCGTTTCACTTACGAGACGGAAAAGGATGGAAAGCTGCCTTTTCTAGATGTAACAGTCATGGAAAAGGGCGGAGGTTTCCACACTGCAGTCTACACTAAGGAAACAAACATAGGAATGTGCCTAAATGCCAACAGCGACTGCCCCGACAGGTACAAGAGGAGTGTTGTTAACGCATACGTCGACCGTGCTCTCAGCCACAGCTCAGAATGGAAGCAAGTCGACGAAGAACTCTGTAGGGTAAGGCAGGTCCTAGTCAATAACGGCTTCTCCAATGGTTTCATCGAAGACATCATAAGAAGGAAAGTGAAAAGCCATGCAACCTCTGAAGAGACAACTAACACAACACCTATACCCCCTATTAGACTATTTTACAGGAACTTCTTTTCCACAGCTCATAAAACGGAGGAAAGGGTCCTGAAAGATATTGTTAATAGAAACGTTATCCCTACAGACAAAAATCAGAGGATACAACTGACGATTTACTATAAAACCAGAAAAACGGCCAGCCTACTCATGAGAAACTCTCCAGACACAAAACAGAACGCTTTAAAAGAGACTAACGTCGTCTATGCCTTCAAATGCCCACTTGGGGACTGTAAGCTCCAAAAAACCCAGTATATAGGCAAGACAACAACATCTCTTTCTAGGCGTTTAACGATGCATAAGCAACAGGGCTCCATTAAGGAACATATAATCTCTTCCCATAACCAAACCATCGCCAGAGAAATCCTAGTAAACAACACAGAAATCATCGATAGATACAGCGATAGCAGGCGGCTTGACGTTTGCGAGGCACTACACATCAAGAAGTCAACACCAGCAATCAACAGCCAATTATTGCACAACTATATTCTACCCACCTCAAGACTCCGCTCCAATATAGAAGCATCAAGAAATATGGACCAATAGGCTTTCTACAAACACTTCTATTCAATACCCATTGTTTCTGTTCTGTCTTGTGTTGATACTTTTAATACCCTATTAATATCCCCTCCTGTTCTGTCTTGTGTTAATGCCACATCACCCTTCCCACCTCACTCAAATGTAGATATAATATCAGAGAGACGTAAGTTCTAATCAGTTGTGTATTTGTGAAGTCTTTGAAAATGTAATAAGTTTTACGAAACGCGCCCGTGTCGCGTCAGACTAGAAATAAAAATGAATTTTGGAGAAGTGATTTTTGATTTACCTCCAACAGTGAAGCGTAATGTACGAAAGATTGAGAAAATTCGTGTTAGAATTATTAATCTTACTTTTTCGGTCATATTTAATAATATATATATATATATATATATATATATATATATATATATATATATATATATATATAAC
>NC_091208.1:16711035-16731035 GCF_040958095.1 Procambarus clarkii | reverse complement strand
AGGCAAATCGGGCCCTGCATAGTAGGCTGAGAAGGTACGACATATATATATATATTTAGATTCAAGATCGAGGAACTGTGTTTGAAAATTTGCCAACAATACAAAAATAGGAGAGGATAACCAATAAAGAGATGATTCAAAAATCACTTCAAAAAGATCTAGGTAAGCTTTTGAAATGGATGAGATATAGGCAGATGCAGTTTAATGCTAAAAAATGTAGTTATGAGACTTGTTAATGATGATAACGTTGTCATCTGGACAGTGTTGAAACTGTGAAGTCTGAATGCAAAAAAATTGGCAGGTCTTAATTAGTTTTAATCTACGACCAAAAAATCTCTTACATAATGTTCAGATAAAACAGATAGGATACTGGTATATGTTTACAGAAGCGTTAGCAATAAAGCAACTAAGTTATTCTTCAGGTGTAAATCATTCTTGTTATGTCCTACATAGATTAAGGAATTCAATTTTGGTCGTGATGCTATAGTACGACTGGACATAATTTCACTAGAATGCGTTCAGTGAAGAATGGCAAAGTTAATCCCCAGTAATTTGGATCCTTCCATATGAAGAGTGATTAGCTTACATTCTCTAAATAGGTGATCAATTATATGAGTAGAGAAGACAAATAAATTAAAGGGTGAAACAAAGGCTATGCTAATAAAATTGTTATATCAACACAAAATTTAACACTGAATATAAATGATCAAATTTTAGATTCAAGATATGCCTTGGTAGATGCTGGTTTAGAAACAGGGATAATAATTTATCTAAAATCTTAGCAGATACCATAATAAACGTAGGATAATTTGATTGCTTCCAGCACAGGATAGACATATATGTGAATGAATTTGGGAAGATACAAATAAGAGCTACACCGTATGGGCAACAGTCCTTTTGCAGTCTCCCGTATTCGTATTTTGTTGATTTTATTGTTTTGTTAGATTAATTTGTAATATTTTTGGATAATGCTAGTTTAATTTAGTAAATTACCACCGTGTTGTTTAATCTGTTTTAAGTAACTAATTTTGTTTCGGTCTGGACCAAAAGTTCCCAAAAGTAACATTTGGACGAAAAATTTCGTCCCTATCTGAGGTGCAGAATAATTTTATTATTTGTTGTCGTCTTTACTTGAAAGTTCAAAATAACTACTTTCTCCTGATCGAAGAACAATTATATCGTGAGAAATCTTACTGGTCAATGAACTGATAGGGATAGTTCACATTTTTAATCATAAACCACCACCTTCTTGGAATAAAAACAAATCACGGTTCACAACAAAACACGGAAATTCAGGATTTATAATATTTATTTGGCTAAGATTTACAACAAACTATCTGACACAAGGCTGGTGCCACAGGACCATCTTCATGCACATGGAAGTCTTGGGTCCCGCCTCTCGCCATGACATCTGTACACAATATATTTCTTCCACTTATATATAATCGATTTTGTTTATTCATTAAGAAATAAAATAATATACCTTTTAATTAGTCGTTTTAATTTTTGATATGGTGAATAGCGATATTCATAAATTATTCCAATAAATGTTTGGATGTTTTACAAATCTACAATCAGTATAGTCATGTTATTTAATATCTGAGGAAGGTTTATGGGATATTTCAGACCTGAATGAGTGCTATTACTGTTGCTTTTCGGCTGAAATACTTGAACAGTGTTAGTTTGCATGACTCTGGTTAACAATCACCATTTGTATAATATGACATCACAACCTCACCAAGAAGGGACAAATGCTCGTTAATCTAGCCGCCAAACCACCTGTTTGAGAAACGGGTTAACACACTGTTTACAACAACCCGTCCTCGACTCAAGTCCATTACATTCAGGGGTCTACCCCACAGACGCATTTATATATTTTAACATGCTGTTCATTCAAAGCGGGAAGTTTCTCAAGTATAAATTAATATTATAATATATTAGCATATTGTGTATAAATAGGCATAGGTTAGGTTAGGTTAGGTGTTTAGGTTCTGTTGGTGATTATTTGTATTTGTAGTACGTGGGTGAAGCATTTACAGCGTTGTGGTTCGAACAAAATTCGTCAGTGAAGCACTTGTTCCGGATATGTTCGAACGTCAGCAGTTGTGAGTCTTGTGTAAACCGCTTTTCATTCATAAACAGGGGGTTTGGCGGGTGCATGGAATCACTTTTGGATCTTTGTTTGGAGGACGGGCTGGTTTACAATGATAACGTTCGAACATTTCTTGAACAGTGCTTTGCTGACGACCTCTGTTCAAATCGCAACTCTTAAATGCTTCACCCAAGTACTTCTAATACAAATAATCGCCAACAAAACCTAAGCACCTAACCTAACCGATGCCTAACTATACTCTTAACTTTAATAAATGATAATGTTAATTTGTATATGAGAATAAACCTATTTTTAATACATAGTACATTAAAACTTTTTTTTTTTTTTTTTTTATTTTTACACGCAAGCATGCGTATAATATACAAGAAAAACAGAACAAATATAACATAGAACAAAAGTACAAAGCACACATATGTACAAGGACAAAGGAACAAATCAATAGAAGACCAGCCAGAAGGGCTGACCACAAAACAAAAATGCATATACAAACAATACACAATTAGTAACACAGTGTAATACAAACAGAAGGGAAAACCCCAGGACAAAATGCACACAAAACAAGCCTGCTAACACCTCAAATACATACAGAGAGGCGAGAAACATACGAGAATAAGGACAATAACAATAAAGAAAACAGATCCGCCATAACAAACGGAAGGCAAAACATAACAAAGAGCACACGCCAACAGCCTGAAGGGCACACAATAAGCGCACACGACATCCATAACCAAACACAAACGCATAGGTACCGCACACCCCCCCCCCCACGAGCCATACAAAAAAAAACCACAAAACAAACCGGAGCACGCAGGAACCGGGAAACAATACCCACCCCACCCACTCACATACACACCCCACAACCAGGCAACACAAAATACATAGAAATCACTTGCGAGGAACATCGAGAGAAACGTATTTCTCCGGGAACAGCTCACAAGGATATTTCGCCTTGTAAGCTTCCCAGACGAGATCTTCAAGGTCGGTAGGGTTTTCGATCCCCCGCGCTCGAGCGGGTATCAAACTCGGGAACATCTATATCTGGCGGCATCGGCCAATGCCTAAGGTCACTGACGCAAGTCGCATAACGAGGCTGGGGAGCGCCAACCACGCCCTTCGAGGAAGCAGACGACACCGGAGAAGCGGACGAGGGACGCCGAGCCTGCCACGCCTTCGCCATCGGAGCAGGTGTCGGACGCTGAGACGATAGCACTTCCACGGATACCGCAGGAGACACGGAAGGGACTGCAGGAAACGGAAGAGGCGGCAAGACCGCTGCCGAGGAAACGGGTAACGAGGAAGGGGCCACAGAACATCCAGAGCGAGCATCCTTTCTCAACATCACTACCAGGCCACCCCGCTCACCACCAACTACAGCAGGGGGAACCACCGCCCACGAAGAACCGGAGCCATCCGACGCAGGCAACGCACCTGAAGCAGGACCCTCGGACACCGGACCAGAAGTTGAGGCCGAAACGCCGGCACCGGCATCCTCAGGCAAGTGTACCTCCGCCACCAGCGTAGTGTGCACCACATCCGGAGCCACCCCACCGTCAACGGAAGGACGACACTCGTCGAATTCGCGAACATCAGCCCACGCAGAAGAACGCCGGGAACGCTTAGGCTCGGGCCGCACATCTTCAGACCCGGAGGCAGACTCAGCGACCCGCGCAGCACCAACCGAGCGAACCGACGCACGCCGCAGCACGGCAGCCTCCTCAACCACACGGGGCACCAGGCCAGGCACAGGAGGGAATTCCGGATCCACCCCATCTCCCAGCACAGCCGGGACAGACGGCGAGGGTGCAGGGACCGGGACAGACACAGCAGAGGAAGAACTGGAAGACGAGGGGACCGAGCAAACGGCAGGCGGAAGAGGCGCAGGGACATCAGCTGGAGCACTAGGCGAGGACCCAACCACTGGAAGAGATGCGGCAACAACAGGGGGCGCAACAGGCGGAGCAACAGCTGCTACAGAGGGCACCTCCTCAGCCGAAGAGACGTCCATACCCACCGAATCATCCCCCACAGGAAGGGGCGGAAAATCCTCCTCACTGAAGAGGTTCACTGGTGCAATAGGAGGCGCAGAACAGTCAGCAGCCTGATGGCCCAAAAGACCACAACGATAACACGTCCGCGGCTGACGGGCGTAAAACACCCGAACGTTGTACCCCATAAGGCGCACAGAGGACGGAATATCCGCCCGGAGTCTCATGCCCAGGGTGCGAATGTTAGACCTCACACCCTTAAGAGGACTAGAAGACACCACGTTCACTCGCACACTAACAACTGCGCCAAACCGCCCGAAATACCGCCGTAGCAGAGCCTCTGGAAACTCCAAGGGAGCCCCATGCACACTTATGTAAGTAAGTGCACCACTTCTATCCGAGAGGGTGACAGTGCCCGCACCATCCGGCAGGGGCAGTGTCCGCCCCTCGTATCGCCGGAGAAAATCGCGATACGCCGCCTCCTCTGCAAACTTCACAATTGCCCTACGGGCCGTTACCAACTCGACCCCATAAATCGCCAACACAGGGACAGAGAGCAGTTCACAAGCCAGGGCAATCTCCGGGTAACCAGCCCGCACAGAGAACTCTAGTCCCACAGACTGAGCCCGGACGACTGGGGGTAGAGGGACCCCCATCGTAACGCCACGTCAGCACAGGCGAGCAGACACACACCCGCCCCCAACCAGCCGAAACGAGCAAACAACACCAACTGCTGGAGCGCCGATGCAACACGTCTGCCCCGCACCGAAGCTAGGGCCAGACTCTAGTACATTAAAACTGATGGTCTTTGTGGTCTTAGAGAACGGCCACCGTATTATCTAGCCTGGCCTAAGGACGAGCCGAATTTAAAATTTCGCAGTGAAGTCATACAAATTATCACACTTCATCATAATATGTTAATACATGCACACGATAATATAAATGTCTCGTTATGAACCAGAAAAAGAAAATAGAGATAATAATAGAACTTAGAAATTAACTTTTGAAAGACAGAAAATATATACACTGAGAAATGTTTGTTTTTATTATTATTATTAACAAATTTAGATACATCTGCAGCTACCCTAGACAATATGAAGGGGAGTACAGCGTGTCAAAATACTATCTACATGAGGCTAAAAATCCCCATCACTCAGGATGGTTAGTCATACAAAGGCATGTGATAAGTAGTCTGCACTGGTAAACTCTAGGTGCATTGTGAGGATATCGTGAACACAAGAGTGAATCAGAAAAGACTAATTTCAGACATGCACAAATATTGGCCTGTGACGCTCGGAGTATCTGTGGACCTTTGCTGATTATATGCCATTTTATAAGACAAAATGTTATTGAGTAGCCTTACCATATAATAAATATCATATTAATTGTACTAGGAAATCACAATAGCACGACATATCTTTTTGAAAATCACTGAACACACTTTATCCAAAATACATTATAAGAAAGATGCAAATGTATATTGTGACACATTTGCCAACGATCAGCAAACAAATGTTAAAAAACATGTTAGTTGCAAATAATATGTATTAATTTTATGTCAATACACGATATGTATCATAAAGATGTATAATATTTTGAATACACAAGACACTTAATGGGATAGCATCCTTAGAGAATATATTAGGTTACTTTAAAATGTTAGCAAAACGCAGTTTAAATACAAGAATTTCTTATTGGTATTCCTGACTTCTGTCTCATTTATGTTGCTACAGCGATCAATATCTAACCAATATGCTGCTATAGCGATCAATACCTAACATTTATGCTGCTACAGCTATCAATATCTAACTTTCATGCTGCTACAGCGATCAATATCTTACATTTATGCTGCTACAGAGATCAATGTCTAACATTTATGCTGCTACAGCTATCAATATCTAACATTCATGCTGCTACAGCGATCAATATCTAAAATTTATGCTGCTACAGCGATCAATATCTAACAGTTAGGCTGCTACAGCAAACAATATCACTGGTTTATGCTGATACAGTGATCAATCTCTAACATTTACTCTGCTACAGTGATCAATATCAAAATTTATACTGCTACAGCGATCAATTTCTAACATTTATGCTGCTACAGCGGTCATATTCTAACATTTATTCTGCTACAGCGATCACTTTCTAACATTTATGTTGCTACAGCAATCAATTTCTAACAATTATGCTGCTACAACGATCAATACCTATCATTTATGCTGCCACGGCGATCAATATCTAACCAATATGCTTCTGCAGAGATCAATATCTAACATTTATGCTGGTACAGCGATCAATTTCTAACATTTATGCTGCTACAGGGATCAATATCTAACATTTATGATGCTACAGCGATCAATGTCTTTTATTTATGCTGCTACACAGATCAATATCTAACATTTGTGCTGCTACAGCGATCAATACCTATCATTTATGCTGCTACAGCGATCAATACCTATCATTTATGCTGCTACAGCGATCAATACCTATCATTTATGCTGCTACAGCGATCAATACCTATCATTTATGCTGCTACAGCGATCAATATCTGACATTTATGCTTCTATTGCGATCAATATCTAAAATTTATGCTGCTACAGCGATCAATTTCTAACATTTATGCTGCTACAGCGATCAGTTTCTAACATTTGTGCAGCTACAGCGATCAATATCTAACCAATATGCTTCTGCAGAGATCAATATCTAACATTTATGCTGCTACAGCCATCAATTTCTAACATTTATGATGCTACAGCGATCAATTTCAAACATTTATGCTGCTTCGGCGATCAATTTCTAACATTTATGCTGCTTCAGCGATCAATTTCTAACATTTATGCTTCTACAGCGATCAATTTCTAACGTTAATGCAGCTACAGCGATCAATATCTAACATTCATGCTGCTACAGAGATCAATATCTAACATTTATGCTGCTACCGCGATCAATATCTATTATTTATGATGCTACAGCGATCAATGTCTTACATATATGCTGCTACAGAGATCAATATCTAACATTTATGCTGCTACAGCGATCAATATCTAACATTTATGCTGCTACAGCGATCAATATCTTACATTTATGCTGCTACAGTGATTAATATATAACATTTAAGCTGTTATAGCGATCAATACCTATCATTTATGCTGCTACAGCGTTCAATACTAATCATTTATGTTGCTACAGCGATCAATATCTAACCTTTATGCTTCTTTAGCGATCAATATCTAAAATTTATGCTGCTACAGCGATCAATTTCTAATATTTATGCTGCTACAGCGATCAATATCTAACCTTTATGCTTCTTTAGCGATCAATATCTAAAATTTATGCTGCTAGAGTGATCAATTTCTAACATTTATGCTGCTACAGCGATCAATATCTAACCTTTAAGCTTCTTTAGCGATCAATATCTAAAATTTATGCTGCTACAGTGATCAATTTCTAACATTTATGCTTCTACAGCGATCAATTTCTAACATTTATGCTGCTACAACGATCAATATCTAACATTTATGCTGGTACATCGATCAATTTCTAACATTTATGTTCCTACAGCGATCAATTTCTAACGTTTATGCTGCTACAGCGATCAATATCTAACATTTATGATGCTACAGCGATCAATATCTAACATTTATGATGCTACAGCAATCAATATCTAACAGAAGCATTTTAGGAAAGAAACATTTCGATGAACTGGCTCCGCTTGTCAATATGAAGGTCATTATTTTGTTGCTAATAAAAATGCATATTTTTTTCTTCCTTATTTTTTTGCAAGGTTAGTGACATACTCAGGGAGTACCTTTATATTCCACAATACATGTTGGGATTTAGAGGTATTTGTGACATACTATACAAATTTTTTACAGTTTTAGTCCTGATAAATTATTTATCCAACAATGAGAATTTATTTATTTATAATTAGGACAATACTGTGAACTTACCTTGTTTTTTTATGAATCATTAACTTTGTTATCTCCTAATAAACATAAAGAGAATAGATCGCAGTCTTTAATTTTATTTACTGTAAAATTCTTAAAATAATTTACTGATGGTTTTGAACAAAAATTACATTGTCAAAAGATCCTCAATAAGCATTTTATATTTGTAGTCGAGGGCAATGTTAACAAAATGCAAATAACAATCTTCCCTTATTTTTTGTCCTGGAAAAGACTTTTCTTGCACAATTTTAGCAAGAGCTATTTTAGTGTTATTAAGTAGTTGTTCTGAGGAAAGGTCGAAAGACGTGTGTGACTTTCTTTCAGAGATTTCTTCATGGAAGTAACAGTTACATTTACATTCTGAGCAATTGAAAATAATAAGTTTATCGCTCATTCCTAAACCATAAATCATGCTCATCAAACCAGTGAATATTTGTCTTTTTATTTTATGGTCTTTCTTACATTTAGAGCAGTACAGAATGCTTGGAGCTTTCTTTGTATTTTCATGTGCTTTAGGAGACTTCTTAGCCAGCTCGTAAAGCGGCCCCATACTGCAGATAACTCCTATTCCTGCTCCAAGAAGACCCTTAGATCTTCCTACGAAAATTAAATCAAAACAATACTTTGAGTCGTAATTATTGTTCTTGCAGATTTCATTAACAAATGTTTTTAAAACAGACTCTACATCAGAGCCAGAAGACCCTTGAGTAACGTTCAGGTGGTTAATAACTGCAGCTAACTCCCAAACTTTCTCGCACTTCTCAAATATTTCTTTGTTCATATGTTTAGAATCCTTATAACTTTTTATGAACATATACAACTCTGCTTTTAGATCTCTTGCAATAGAATCTATTACTTTTCCTTCATAAATTTTACTTTGCATGATTTTAAAAGCATTAATTGTGAGCTGTGGAAGTTCCCGCAAGAGTTTCAGACATTTGTACCAGCTCTTACACCCCATCCTCCAGTATACCTGGTCAAATTCATCAAGTTTTTTAGTTGAATTTGCTAGCCCAGTATTATTAAACGTAAAGAAGCCTTTAGTTTTAACATTACAGTTCCTCATAGCTTCAACAACTGGAGGAGTCTCTAGACGGTCAGCAGCTGTGACAAAAGTCAAAAGGTGGTGTGCAACGCCCTGTCCGAACAGTGAATGTAAATAGTTTAGGATGAGCCGTTCTGATGAGGTTAAGCGCACCTGATGAGCTGGAACCACAAACCCAATGGCGTGGATTTCAAGATGATTTGAAGCAGCATTTTCCAAGAAAGTTTTAAGTGACTGGATATTAGCATCTACAGCTGCCCTAGAGGAGTCGTTTATGCCTGGAGTGTCAATAACTGTGATAGGAACATCATTTTCATCAGTGCAGAATGTGTACGCAGTAATTGCTGTAGTACACGGCTCAACACATATTAAGTTAATGTCTTCACAGACTGATGAATCATCTGCAATTTTAGCACATAAGAAGTAACTGGCAATAAAGTTTACTAATGTGGTTTTACCACTTCCAGAAAGTCCAAGGAGAATTATCACCTTTTCTTTTAATTTAGAATTAGAAACCCCATAATATTGTCTTTCAATACCACTTGGATCCAGCTCTGATTTGACTGGCTTTAGCACTAGAGATACCATGGTTCAGTTGCTTCTGTTCATCTTACTGGAGGAATTTTTATTTTTGACATTAGAGTTAATTCCAATATCTTTACAAGTAGTCTGTGATGAATAATCCTTATGATTTTGAACTGAATGGCGACTACAATTTTTATTTTTTTCGGACATATATATATATTTCCTTGTAAGACTTTCAGTTATCATGTGGTTTCTCCGTTCGGTCTCCATGAGATCTTTCCTATTAAAGTCTTGATTATCTCCGTAGGAAACAAGGTTGTCATAGTTTGTAGTTGTTGTCAGACCAGCTGCTAGTGGCATTTCATTACCTGATACATACCGCTCGGTAGAGATATTTTGGTTGTGTAGCGCAAAACTCTCTGCAGATTTAAAACCCTGACTTTTACATTTATTTCTTTCTTTCTCGGCAATATTCCGTGTGTCTGAATTCTGCATTAGAGTTGGTGTAGAGTCTTCCTTATCAGTTGGTAAAGTAGGATAATATTCATGATTTTGATAGCAAGTGTTATCACAACTAATTTGATTATCCATGCTTGTAGAAGAAACAGCGCTACTTGCTGAATATGTTTCATGATCCCCAGGAGGATAATGATGACACTTAGTAAGAATTTGATAGCTTTGATTAGTGAATCTTGAGGAGCAACTAGATACTCCACTACTGGACCGCTGCCCGTTCTCTGGTGTTGTATCAGTTAGATTCGAATTCACAGTGTATGAGTAAAGTGAATTGCCTTTTTCATTTTTATATTTGGAAACCATCAATTTTCTTTCCATAGGTAAACGGCAGTCTTCTGATTGAGTACTATACTGGGATTTTTTTTCTTGTTGTCTTAAGTAGGAAGATTTGTAATCTGATTCCAGAGTGCAATTGTGAAATACAGCTTCATCACCAGAGGTAGAAAATTGAGGATTTTCTGGCTCTTCCGGAGCACCTCCGTGATGACTGAGAGCTTCACTGCTGCCGACCATTGTTTGATGCTCTGGTCCAAGAGGCTCTATACGTTCCTCTCGACTAACACTTGCTATATGAACGGATATCTGTTGATCATTGCTCTTCTCGGCAACATTTGTTTCTGTTTTGATCAGAGGAACTGTCAGATTTGCTGTACTTGGTGATGTTCCAGCTCTCTCCTCCATAACATATTTCCCAGATTCTGTTGGTTGATGTGAAATCGAATGCTTTGGTTTTAAAGCAAGCACTGACATAGGGGTTTTATAAACATCAGAATGTTTAAGCTGGTGACAGAATTCTGTTATGCATTCTTTAACTGTTGCCATCTCGACACCAGGTAAATGTATTTTTTCGTAAATAAATGCACAGCTGAAGGCTTTCTCAACTTCTTCTTGGATAAGACATTCATAATTATCAGTCAGTACTTTATGAACAGACTCTTCAATTATTTGTTCGATATCCCCATCTATTTTGTTCTTAAAAACTAATAACATTTTAGCAAAATATTTACGGTTAACTGCAACAACAGTATGTCTTTGGTCGTGTGGTGAAATGTTAGAGCCTCTGTTTTCAATTACTTTTTCTCCATTTACCAGAAGAGTCTTATCACTACTGAATTTGCATAAGTCTTTTTCATAAAGTTGTTTGTAATGCTGTAATCCTTTTTTATTATCCAAGGGTTTCCCACTTAAGATTGAAATATTATAATTTGTGCTTAAATGAGTTTCAATTTTAAGTTTGTTATCATTAGGGTGAAATTCTTTGGTTGATTTGCTGAGCGTCCACCCAGGAACCACTCCCTCCTTCCACTCAAAAATTTCTTCAGTATCTGGCTCTCTACGGAAAGGCAAAAATCAGTATATATATATTAGTTATTTGTATATGAAGTCAGTAATAAAGAAAATACTACCATATACCAACAAATTTGGATATAACATTCATGTACTAGCATTTGTGGGCCCATAGGGCCCTAGTGCAATTTGATGATTTCTGAATATGAATAGAAATATTTAATGAAACAATTATGCGCCCAGAATATAAACAGGGATTCGAGGCTTTCTATAAGCTGCACTATAAATCTACTTATTTTCACTAAACTAACAACTCTACACGCTAGTTTTACACTCATTCAAATATCAGTCACTCTCACTCAATTCCCCATCACTCAATCAACAGCTTGATTATTGTATAATGGAAACAAAGATCAATGAGACAGACTTACGGGTTGACTGCCGGTGCTAGGCCTCTGGCTACCAGGTGACAGTGTTCATGTCTGTGACTGGCAGACATACCCCCCCCCCCCAAGCCAGTAAATTCATTTTCTGACAGCAATGTTGATCGACCAGCTAAGTTTTCCGGAATGTTTAACTATGACTGTTGACTGTGTTAGAGTGTCTGATATTTGTGTTTCATGACGGTGTGTCTGATGACTGTATCTGTGGACTGATGACTATGTGTACGTTGGTTAGAATTTGAACTCATCTCTATGTGCTTGAAAGAACGAGTTTCAACCTAGAGCTGTGACTCCACGAACTATTGCTTCTTGTCATACTGTCTGTTGAAACTATGTATTGATCGTTAATCTTAGAGTGAAAGTATTTTTTAATTGTTATGGGTAGTGAGTCCTTACTTATGAATGTGATACACTGGGTTCCTCCAGTCTATATTCCCCCAGTTTACGTTGTAATGCGAGGCTCTTATGAAGGTACCTCGACTCACTCCGCCACAGTAAAACATTAGCACTCCCCGAATACCAACAACAGTATGTGGGAGTCACCTCTACAGCTTCACAGTAACCTTAGAGTTAATCTTCACCGGGTAGTGGGAAGGTCCTACTATTTTAGAATTATCACCAGTATCATTTTCGTCGTTCGACCAGTTCCAGTCGTCATGAACACACTCTTCTGATCAGCCCTGGTTAATTACTCCACTCATAGATTTATCTGACTCTGAATCTGGTTCAACTGTCCCACTTAGGTTTCAATACGGTGTTATCAAGCAGCAGCATTACACTCACAGATCTCTTGCCACCCACTGCGTAAACACAAGTATGGGAAAAAAGACAAGATAAAAGCATATAATATTTAATGTACAAGAAACATTCTGTAAGACATATTGCCATGTGAAACATTTAGTATGACATTTTCCAAAGTGAAACATTCAGTATGACATATTGCCTTATGTAATATTCAGTATGTCATATTGCCTTGTATAACATTCAGTTTGACATATTGCCTTGTGAAACATTCAGTATTACATATGGTCATGTGATACATGTTACATGTCAGGTTTTCTTGTGGTGCATGCTGCAAGCCAAGTTTTTGTATGATGCATGCTGCATATAAGATTCCTTTACGAATCATACTACTTGACAGCTTTGCTTGAGACACATGTTGTAAGTCAGACTGAAGGCCATTCTAAGAACACAGTTTAGGATGGATCACATCATAATTCAGATAATATAAAGCCAATCGTTCCCTTAACTAGAATATTTGTGAGATTCAAAACACATCGCTACTATAATTACCATAATTAATATGAAGAGAAGATCAATGAAGAAAGTAGACTTATTTCAAGACGATCGTAAGTGCTTGATTTAATGTAACAGACATGCACATAACTAGTATTTATTCCTTGGTAGAGCGGAGGAGAGGTCAATATATATATATATATATATATATATATATATATATATATATATATATATATATATATATATATATATATATATATATATATATATATATATATATATATATGTCGTACCTAGTAGCCAGAACTCACTTTTCAGCCTACTATGCAAGGCCCGATTTGCCTAATAAGCCAAGTTTTCCTGAATTAATATATTTTCTCTAATTTTTTTCTTATGAAATGATAAAGCTACCCATTTCATTATGTATGAGGTCAATTGATTTTTATTGGAGTTAAAATTAACGTAGATATATGACCGAACCTAACCAACCCTACCTAACCTAACCTAACCTATCTTTATAGGTTAGGTTAGGTTAGGTAGCCGAAAAAGTTAGGTTAGGTTAGGTTAGGTAGGTTAGGTAGTCGAAAAACAATTAATTCATGAAAACTTGGCTTATTAGGCAAATCGGGCCTTGCATAGTAGGCTGAGAAGTGAGTTCTGGCTACTAGGTACGACATATATATATATATATATATATATATATATATATATATATATATATATATATATATATATGTCGTACCTAGTAGCCAGAACTCACTTCTCAGCCTACTATGCGAGGCCCGATTTGCCTAATAAGCCAAGTTTTACTGAATTAATATATTTTCTCTAATTTTTTTCTTATGAAATGATAAAGCTACCCATTTCATCATGTATGAGGTCAATTTTTTTTTATTGGAGTTAAAATTAACGTAGATATATGACCGAACCTAACCAACCCTACCTAACCTAACCTAACCTATCTCTATAGGTTAGGTTAGGTTAGGTAGCCGAAAACGTTAGGTTAGGTTAGGTTAGGTAGGTTAGGTTGTCGAAAAAACATTAATTCATGAAAACTAGGCTTATTAGGCAAATCAGGCCTTGCATAGTAGGCTGAGAAGTGAGTTCTGGCTACTAGGTACGACATATATATATATATATATATATATATATATATATATATATATATATATATATATATATATGTCGTACCTAGTAGCCAGAACTCACTTTTTGGCCTACTATTCAAGGCCCGATTTGCCTAATAAGCCAAGTTTTCCTGAATTAATATATTTTTTCTAATTTTTTTCTTATGAAATGATAAAGCTACCCATTTCATTATGTATGAGGTCATTTTTTTTTATTGGAGTTAAAATTAACGCAGATATATGACCGAACCTAACCAACCCTACCTAACCTAACCTAACCTATCTTTATAGGTTAGGTTAGGTTAGGTAGCCGGAAAAGTTAGGTTAGGTTAGGTTAGGTAGGTTAGGTAGTCGAAAAAGCATTAATTCATGAAAACTCGGCTTATTAGGCAAATCGGGCCTTGCATAGTAGGCTGAGAAGTGTGTTCTGGCTACTAGGTACGACATATATATATATATATATATATGTATGTCGTACCTAGTAGCCAGAACGCACTTCTTAGCCTACTATGCTAGGCCCGATTTGCCTAATAAGCCAAGTTTTCCTGAATTAATATATTTTCTCTAATTTTTTTCTTATGAAATGATAAAGGTACCCACTTCATTATGTATGAGGTCAATTTTTTTTTATTGGAGTAAAAATTAACGTAGATATGTGACCAAACCTAACCAACCCTACCTAACCTAACCTAACCTATCTTTATAGGTTAGGTTAGGTTAGGTAGCCGAAAAAGTTACGTTAGGTTAGGTTAGGTAGGTTAGGTAGTCGAAAAACAATTAATTCATGAAAACTTGGCTTATTATGCAAATCGGGCCTTGCATAGTAGGCTGAGAAGTGCGTTCTGGCTACTAGGTACGACATATATATATATATATATATATATATATATATATATATATATATATATATATATATATATATATATATATATATATATATATATATATATATATATATATATATATATATATATATATATATATATATATATATATATATGTCGTACCTAGTAGCCAGAACTCACTTTTCAGCCTACTATTCAAGGCCCGATTTGCCTAATAAGCCAAGTTTTCCTGAATTAATATATTTACTATAATTTTTTTCTTATGAAATGATAAAGCAACCCTTTTCTCTATGTATGAGGTTAATTTTTTTTATTGGAGTTAAAATTAACGTAGATATATGACCGAACCTAACCAACCCTACCTAACCTAACCTAACCTATATTTATAGGTAAGGTTAGGTTAGGTAGCCAAAAAAAGCTAGGTTAGGTTAGGTTAGGTAGGTTAGGTAGACGAAAAAACATTAATTCATGAAAACTTGGCTTATTAGGCAAATCGGGCCTTGAATAGTAGGCTGAGAAGTGCGTTCTGGCTATTAGGTACGACATATATATATATATATATATATATATATATATATATATATATATATATATATATATATATATATATATATATATATATATATATATATATATATATATATATATATATATATATATATATATATATATATATATATATAATGCGTTATGTGTGGTTTCCCTCTAATGCGTTATGTGTGGTTTCCTCCGAGGCTATGGGTCCCCCTTCTTCCAGCTAGAGGTGGTACTCCCTTCCATGAAATAAAAAAAAAAAAAAAAAAAATATATATATATATATATATATATATATATATATATATATATATATATATATATATATATATATATATATATATATATATATATATATATATATATATATGTCGTACCTAATAGCCAGAACGCACTTCTCAGCCTACTATTCAAGGCCCGATTTGCCTAATAAGCCAAGTTTTCATGAATTAATGTTTTTTCGTCTACCTAACCTACCTAACCTAACCTAACCTAGCTTTTTTTGGCTACCTAACCTAACCTTACCTATAAATATAGGTTAGGTTAGGTTAGGTAGGGTAGGTTAGGTTCGGTCATATATCTACGTTAATTTTAACTCCAATAAAAAAAATTGACCTCATACATAGAGAAAAGGGTTGCTTTATCATTTCATAAGAAAAAAATTATAGTAAATATATTAATTCAGGAAAACTTGGCTTATTAGGCAAATCGGGCCTTGAATAGTAGGCTGAGAAGTGAGTTCTGGCTACTAGGTACGACATATATATATATATATATATATATATATATATATATATATATATATATATATATATATATATATATATATATATATATATATATGTCGTACCTAGTAGCCAGAATGCACTTATCAGCCTACTATGCAAGGCCCGATTTGCCTAATAAGCCAAGTTTTCCTGAATTAATATATTTTCTCTAATTTTTTTCTTGTGAAATGATAAAGCTACCCATTTCATTATGTATGAGGTCAATTTTTTTTTATTGGAGCTAAAATTAACGTAGATATATGACCGAACCTAACCAACCCTACCTAACCTAACCTAACCTATCTTTATAGGTTAGGTTAGGTTACGTAGCCGAAAAAGTTAGGTTAGGTTAGGTTAGGTAGTCGAAAAACAATTAATTCATGAAAACTTGGCTTATTAGGCAAATTGGGCCTTGCATAGTAGGCTGAGAAGTGCGTTCTGGCTACTAGGTACGACATATATATATATATATATATATATATATATATATATATATATATATATATATATATATATATAACTGAAAACTCACACCCCAGAAGTGACTCGAACCCATACTGCCAGGAGCAACGCAACTGGTATGTACAGGGACGCCTTAATCCGCTTGACCATCACGACCGGACAATAAGGAAGTGATAGCCGAAGCTATTTTAACCACTTCCCCGCCGGTTATCACTTCCTTATTGTCCGGTCGTGATGGTCAAGCGGATTAAGGCGTCCCTGTACATACCAGTTGCGTTGCTCCTGGCAGTATGGGTTCGAGTCACTTCTGGGGTGTGAGTTTTCAGTTGTATATAGTCCTGGGGACCATTCAGGCTTGTTTGCATATATATATATATATATAACTGAAAACTCACACCCCAGAAGTGACTCGAACCCATACTCCCACAACTGGTATGTACAGGGACGCCTTAATCCGCTTGACCATCACGACCGGACAATAAGGAAGTGATAGCCGAGGCTATATGAACCACTTCCCCGCCGGCACTCGGATGGTAATCTTGGGCATAGCATTTTATCAAATCACCTCATTCTTTGGGGCACACGTGAGGAACACAAATGCAAACAAGCCTGAATGGTCCCCAGGACTATATACAACTGAAAACTCACACCCCAGAAGTGACTCGAACCCATACTCCCACAACTGGTATGTACAGGGACGCCTTAATCCGCTTGACCATCACGACCGGACAATAAGGAAGTGATAGCCGAGGCTATATGAACCACTTCCCCGCCGGCACTCCACTTCCGCCGGAAGTGGTTCATATAGCCTCGGCTATCACTTCCTTATTGTCCGGTCGTGATGGTCAAGCGGATTAAGGCGTCCCTGTACATACCAGTTGTGGGAGTATGGGTTCGAGTCACTTCTGGGGTGTGAGTTTTCAGTTGTATATAGTCCTGGGGACCATTCAGGCTTGTTTGCATTTATATATATATATATATATATGTATGTCGTACCTAGTAGCCAGAACGCACTTCACAGCCTACTATGCAAGGCCCGATTTGCCAAATAAGCCAAGTTTTCATGAATTAATTTTTTTTCGACTACCTAACCTACCTAATCTAACCTAACCTAGCATTTTTTCGGCTACCTATCCTAACCTAACCTATAAAGATAGGTTAGGTTGGGTTGGTTAGGTTCAGTCATATATCTACGTTAATTTTAACTCCAATAAAAAAGAATTGACCTCATACATAATGAAATGGGCAACTTTATCATTTCATAAGAAAAAAATTTGAGAAAATATATTAATTCAGGAAAACTAGGCAAATCGGGCCTTGCATAGTAGGCTGTGAAGTGCGTTCTGGCTACTAGGTACGACATTATATATATATTATATATATATATATATATATATATATATATATATATATATATATATATATATATATATATATATATATATATATATATTAGTATATTTTGGTAGCAGTCTTTCCTGTAGACATATATTATTAAATATGACCGAAAAAGTAAGATTAATAATTCTAACACGAATTTTCTCAATGTTTCTTATATTTTTCTTCACTGTTGATGGTAACTGAAAAATCAATTCTCCAAAATTCATTTTTATTTCTAGTGTGACGGTAAAGCGTTGGTGTTCGGCTGTTTCAAAAGCTGGGGGCAGGGCCTCGTCACATCACAAAAAAAAAGAGAAAGTTTGTCCTTTCGTCTGTGGTAAGGTAATGGGAAGACACAAAACACATGTATATAAACAATGAAATTTTAATTACTCTAGAAAACAAGACATGAATAAAGGCAATCTCATAAAATGCAGGACAAGTCAACAAACAAAATAACATGAATAATCACTGGCAAATGAAAAGTTACGCTAAGACAAGTAAGTTACAGTGATAGGAAAATAAATTAAATAATGGGTGCTGGAATACTGGCTTCAAGCTGCCACCTCCCTTAGTACACGAAAGCCAAGGCTTAGTCTACCAGCAAGAGATGTCAACTTCATGGAGCACAAAGATATTCTGACGAGTCTGGTGTGCTGCAGCTCAGACGACGACTCGTGGTGGTGGCGGAGTGCAGGTGCGACGAGACACCAGCCAATCAGCAACAGGCAGGCAGAGGATGAGCAGTTTGCTGGTTACGGCGGGCTGTGGCTAGGTGTCGGTGTGTGCAGGTACGATTTGCTTCCTGGGCAAAACGTTTGGCGATACTGATGGACGTATCTTCTATATAGTATCTTGTATGTTACGACGTAATGATGTAGGGAAGAGCAGGCTCAATCTCTCTTGAAAGAGATTATCGTCACACTAGTCTGACGCGACACTTGAGCGCGTTTCGTAAAACTTATTACATTTTCAAAGACTTTAGTTTACACAGACACAACTATAACTGAACAGAGCTGATTGATTGATTGATGAAGATTAAGCCACCCAAAAGGTGGCACGGGCATGAATAGCCCGTAAGTGGTGGCCCTTTTGAGCCATTACCAGTATCAAGAGCTGATACTGGTGATCTGTGGAGGTGCGACTGCGCCCTGCGTGACGGGAGATGTCTCCCTTGTTAATGTGTTAAGATGAAGATGAAGCCACCCAAAAGGTGGCACGGGCATGAATAGCCCGTAAGTGGTGGCCCTTTTGAGCCATCACCAGTATCAATAGATGATACTGGAGATCTGTGGAGGTGCGACTGCACCCTGCGTGACGGGAGATGTCTCCCATGAATGTCTCCAAGATGAAGATTAAGCCATCCAAAAGGTGGCACGGACATGAATAGCTCGTAAGTGGTGGCCCTTTTGAGCCATTACCAGTATCATGAGCTGATACTGGAGATCTGTGGAGATGGAACTGCACCCTGCGTGACGGGAGATGTCTCCCGTGTGAACAGAGCTTGTTGTTGTTGTTATAGATTCAGCTACTCGGAACAAGTTCCAAGTAGCATGTGCTATGGTGAGCCCGTAATTTACCTGGCACATGAGCGGGGCAAGAAGCACGGGCTATGGTTAGCCTCGTGGACGGGAGATATCTCCCGTCGAACAGAGCTTAAACATCTTCGATTTTATACCTGCATTTGGGTGAGGTGATATGTTACAACAGTTATTGTTGTAACATAACAACAGTTATTGTTGTAACATATCACCTCACCCAAATGCAGGTATAAAATCGAAGATG
>NC_091208.1:16643535-16706035 GCF_040958095.1 Procambarus clarkii | reverse complement strand
AACCTAACTATAGCATGAGGCCTATCATCAGTTCTGTGGGATCCATTTCTTACAAGCTTTCTAAATGGTTTACCAGAATCTTGTCCCCATTGTTAGGAACTATTTCCTCTTTTCATTTGACCAATTCTCTTGAATTAGTTAACAAATTGGATAATGGCCTACCACGTCAACTGCCGGGGCGGGATGGGGAGGGGGGGGGGACGGAGGGAGGCACGTGAGGGAAAGTGAACCATAGAGTAAGGCGTCACTAGGAACACCCGCTCACCGGTCAGGCGGAGGAGGCTGGTGTTGGGCACATTTCAAATTCCTCCTCACCACCACACCACCTTCCTCACGGGCTCAGTGAATAATAGTGAACAAGTTGTGTCCGTTTAGTGTATACTTTGCGGCCCCGACACACACAAAGTGCATACCATGTATATATAGTGCCATAATGATATATACATCTCAAAATGCCAACTCCGATATACAGTACCAAACACACCACAAAGTGTCAACCCCAGTTTATAGTGTCATACATATAACAAAGTGCCAACACCATATCCTCAGTGCCATACATATCCTGGTGTATATATATGAATGCGAACTGCATGTCATGTGTATAGCCCAACCGATACTACCTCCTCCACACCGACTCCATCCCTCTCCCCTCACCAACCGGCCCACCTCACTACTTGAGTTGACCCTCACGTCCTGACCCCCACACCCAGCCGGGGACCCCACACCCAGTTGCTGGCTCCACACCCAGTTGCTGGCTCCACACCCAGTTGCTGGCTCCACACCAAGTTGCTGGCTCCACACTCAGTTGCTGCCTCCACACCCAGTTGCTGGCTCCACACTCAGTTGCTGCCTCCACACCCAGTTGCTGGCTCCACACCCAGTTGCTGGCTCTACACCCAGTTGCTGGCTCCACACCCAGTTGCTGGCTCCACACTCAGTTGCTGCCTCCACACCCAGTTGCTGCCTCTACACCCAGTTGCTGCCGCTACACCCAGTTGCTGCCTCTACACCCAGTTGCTGCCTCTACACCCAGTTGCTGCCTCTACACCCAGTTGCTGCCGCTACACCCAGTTGCTGCCTCTACACCCAGTTGCTGCCTCTACACCCAGTTGCTGCCTCTACACCCAGTTGCTGCCTTTACACCCAGTTGCTGCCTCCACACCCAGTTGCTGCCTCCACACCCAGTTGCTGCCTCTACACCCAGTTGCTGCCTCTACACCCAGTTGCTGCCTCTACACCCAGTTGCTGCCTTTACACCCAGTTGCTGCCTCCACACCCAGTTGCTGCCTTTACACCCAGTTGCTGCCTCCACACCCAGTTGCTGCCTCCACACCCAGTTGCTGCCTCTACACCCAGTTGCTGCCTCTACACCCAGTTGCTGCCTCTACACCCAGTTGCTGCCTTTACACCCAGTTCCTGCCTCCACACCCAGTTGCTGCCTCCACACCCAGTTGCTGCCTCCACACCCAGTTGCTGCCTCCACACCCAGTTGCTGCCGCTACACCCAGTTGCTGCCTCCACACCCAGTTGCTGGCTCCACACCCAGTTGCTGGCTCCACACCCATTTGTTGCCTCCACACCCAGTTGCTGCCTCCACACCCAGTTGCTAGCACCACACCCAGTTGCTGCCTCCACACCCAGTTGCTGCCTCCACACCCAGTTGCTGCCTCCACACCCAGTTGCTAGCACCACACCCAGTTGCTGGCTCCACACCCAGTTGCTGCCTCCACACCCAGTTGCTGCCTCCACACCCAGTTGCTGCCTCCACACCCAGTTGCTGCCTCCACACCCAGTTGCTGCCTCCACACCCAGTTGCTAGCACCACACCCAGTTGCTGGCTCCACACCCATTTGTTGCCTCCACACCCAGTTGCTGCCTCCACACCCAGTTGCTGGCTCCACACTCAGTTGCTGCCTCCACACCCAGTTGCTGCCTCCACACCCAGTTGCTGCCTCCACACCCAGTTGCTGCCTCCACACCCAGTTGCTGCCTCCACACCCAGTTGCTGCCTCCACACCCAGTTGCTAGCACCACACCCAGTTGCTAGCACCACACCCAGTTGCTGGCTCCACACCCAGTTGCTGGCTCCACACCCAGTTGCTGGCTCCACACCCAGTTGCTGCCTCCACACCCAGTTGCTGCCTCCACACCCAGTTGCTGCCTCCACACCCAGTTGCTGCCTCCACACCCAGTTGCTGCCTCCACACCCAGTTGCTAGCACCACACCCAGTTGCTAGCACCACACCCAGTTGCTAGCACCACACCCAGTTGCTGGCTCCACACCCAGTTGCTGGCTCCACACCCAGTTGCTGGCTCCACACCCAGTTGCTGCCTCCACACCCAGTTGCTGCCTCCACACCCAGTTGCTGGCACCACACCCAGTTGCTGCCTCCACACCCAGTTGCTGCCTCCACATCCAGCTGTTGCGTCCACACCCAGTTGCTGGCACCACACCCAGTTGCTGCCTCCACACCCAGTTGCTGCCTCCACATCCAGCTGTTGCGTCCACACCCAGTTGCTGCCTCCACATCCAGCTGTTGCGTCCACACCCCCCGTCCCCAACCTCTTACGATCAGGCGGTCACGGCTTCCCCTCCCTGCCCGCGCCAGCCCAGCCTTCCATGCAGTCCCCACCCACCACCGTCATGCGCCCTCCCACCCAAGGCGCCTGCCGAGACATGACGCATGGTATAGGGAACTACCAAGACCCCCCAGCCAGGAGGGAGAGACAAATACTCCAGTGCAAGGTGTCAGTCACTTCACCTAAGGGGATGGCAGAAGAGGCCGCTGCCAGCCAGCTCACCCACAACGAACCCAACTAAAGGAGAGGCACATGCAGGGGTTGTGGGAGCAACATCAGCATGAATCTGGTCTGCAGAGTCATACGCCAGCATGGTAACTGGGCTGGGTGAGAGAGGTCTCCCGTGTGAGGAGGCAGCACTCAGGAGACTGATGCACCTGTGCAGATTGCTACAGACGACCTGCTAGAATCAATTAAGGCAACATCAACCAAGACACTCAAGCACATCCCAAAGGCATCTCGCCCATCTGCTGCCGGAAAATACACGGACCTCATCAGAAAAGTCAACAGAGAGTCAAACATCCTTGATGAACCGGATACCGTCAAAGCCTGGCACAATTTGCTACCTTTTAGCAACGCATGCTTAGGTGTACCAGACAGAGGAGGCAAGACACTGGCCTCATCCTTCAATAATGCAATTAGGGATTTTCCCAGGGCTGTCAACCTAATCCGCCTCCCCATACACCGCCGCGGCAGACTAAGTAAGACTCAGCGACAACAGGAAATTAGTTACCCAAGTCAGCAAGAAAATTGAAAAGGGTTTTTGTTGTTGTTTAAGATTAGCTACCCGGAACAAAAAGTTCCGAGTAGCGGAAATACAGTCGGGGCACTCAGGTTGATCACAGGTGATGACAAAATTTTATTAAGGGATGAAACCACAGCCCAAGCATTGAGATAAAAACTCCCCCTCAGGGCCGTAGTCGGACCTCCCCAGCAGGTCGGGGTCCCCCCTATCCCGGAACCTCTCGTCCTCCGGGAGTCAGAGGTTTATAAAGCTATCGTTTCATTTTCCCCCCGGGCTCCTCAGGAGGCTACACAGGGGTAAGACCTCAACTTGTCAAGGAAATAGTGAACCCTGTTCTTGGCCCAGCTGCAGAGGCGCTCCTGGCAGAAATTACAACGTTTGTTAACAACTGCCTCGCCGGGTTAATCCCTGATAAAATCAAACCATTTTTCCTTGGTGCATCTCTATGTGCCATGAAAAAGAAGGGGAAAGTTATCAAACCCATTGCCGTTGGTAATACCCTTCGCCGCCTAGTTACAAGGGCTGTTGACAGAAGTATCCGAATAGAAGCAGCCACCATGCTGCAACCCAACCAGCTGGGGTTTGGGGTCCCCCAAGGCTGTGAAGCAGCAGCCCATACTGCACGAGCCTACATTACTTCTCTTACTGAAGACCAGGCAGTAGTAAAATTAGATTTCAAAAACGCTTTTAACTCTGTCAAAAGTTAAGTAGTCCTCACCGCAGTCCAGGAACATTGTCCAAGCATTCTCCCGTTTGTGTCAGCAGGTTACATCAAAGACTCAACCCTCCTGTTTGGCGAACACGAAGTCACCTCAGCAGAGGGGATTCAACAGGGAGACCCACTTGCACCCTTCCTCTTTTACATTCGAGAAATTATAACCAGACTGTCCAATGAGCTCAACATCTGGTTCCAGGATGATGGCACTCTGGCAGGCACACAAAACTTCCTGTTGGGTGACCTGCAGCTGGTGAAGACACGGGGGGAGACCCTGGGTCTCGTTCTTAACCCCGCCAAGTGCGAAATTATTGCATCCAGTGAGAAAGTCATTAGTGCAGTGAAATCAGTTTTACCAGAAGCCTCAGTCATTAAACTCACCGACAACACACTACTTGGAGCATCTCCGGGCCGCAATGCCATTGCTGCAGTCCTGGATGAAACGTTTAACGACCTAAAGAAGATGGAAGAGAGAATAGGGTACTTGGACTCCCATGATGCCCTCTACCTTCTCACAAAGTGCCTTACCTTGCCCAGGCTAACACACTTTTTAAGGTGTGCACCCACTTTTGGCATCCCATTTCTAAGTCAATATGATGAGCTCCTCAGATCAATATTCAGGAAGGCGCTCAACCTAGATTTAGACGACAGTCAGTGGGACTTAGAATCACTACCAATGAGATTTGCGGGGATAGACATACGAAAGGCAACTGAGGTAGCACTTCCAGCATTCTTATCCTCATGTACAGCAGCCAACGAATTAATAGGGCAGATCCTACCAGAGCGTATGAGAAACAAAGCAGAAACTCATGATCAAACGTTCATTGAAGCAGCCAGACAATAGGAAACCATTGCACACCCTCAACCCCGACTACAAGCCACAAAAGATCACAAGCAGGCCCACTGGGATTGCTCCATAATGGAAAAGACTGCCACAACAATGCTTTAAAACGCAGATGCTGAAATGAAAGCCCGCCTCCTAGCAGTAACAGCACCTCATGCCGGGGATTTTTTTTTTTGCAGTGCCCAGTGCAGCCCTGGGAACTTGCCTAAATCATGATGCTCTCTGCATTAGAGTTGCCCTTCGCCTTGTCGCCCCTATCTTCACCGAACATAGGTGCATCTACGGAATTGCGATGGTAGACCAATATGGTCGTCATGTTCTGGTATGTTGTAAATGTTAGGGTAAGATTGTAAGACATAAAGAAATCAACGACATCATCAAGAGGAGCCTCGCCACAGCCCGCTGCCCAGCACAAAAAGAACCACACTTATTCATTCCAAACAACCCTCAGAAGCGCCCAGATGGGGTCTCCTTGCTTCCTGGATGGATAGTAAGGATAGAAGGAAGGATACCTGGAATGATAGTAAGCAAGTGGTGTGGGTCTACACATGCGCTGCCACACTGGCAAGTACTCCACTACAGCACATGCCCAGGGGGTGGCGCTGCTTCTTTCAGGGAATCGTAGAAAATTATCAAATACAGAGGTCTGGCACACTGCTACAGCTTTGTTCTGATCGGTTTGGAGACCCCTCGGTTTGTGGGGGAAAATGTGCAGTGAAGTTCATGAAGGAATTGGGGGGCAAATTGATCGGCGCTACAAAAGACCAGAGAGCGAAAAGTTTCTTGTTCCAGCGCCTCAGTGTCGTGATTCAGAAGGGAAATGCCTGTTGCGTCTTGGGTACTAGTTCAACTTCGGAGGAATTCGAAGAAGTGTTTGAATTATACTAGCTGTACCCGGCCACGCGTTGCAGTGACCATCGATCTAGGTGTCGTCTTATAGTAGTGTTTATTTCTGTGTTGCTATATCCATTGTTCACTAACACCTGAATTATTCTTTCAAACTCCCTACTCACATTGTTATTTCTGAGCAGTGGGTAAGGGTTCGATGAATATAAGCGTTGAGAACACTGGCTTTGTATCTTTGGGGGCACTCACTCCTACCGTTTAGGAGTAATCCAATGTTTGTAGGTTTAGTATATACACACTGGTGCTTAGAGAGGTCCTCTGTTTTTCTTATAAGTACAGCCAGAAATAGCAGACTGTTATTTTCACTTTTTCCGTGGGTAAACCGAAGTAATGATCCTCTCTCTAGATGGCTTTTTAGGTCGGTTAGTTCATCTGGATCTTTTACTATGACAAATGTCATCTACATAACAGCAGAATACCATTGGTTTTTGCCTACTACTGAAAACTCCCTCCTCAATGGTCCCCATGTAAAAATTACCGAATAACACACTCAAGGGGGTATAAAAATTTTACATGGGGACCATCTATATATATATATATATATATCACCAAATCACCTCATTCTTTGGGGCACACGTGAGGAACACAAATGCGAACAAGCCTGAATGGTCCCCAGGACTATATGCGAATGAAAACTCACACCCCAGAAGTGACTCGAACCCATACTCCCAGAAGCAACGCAACTGGTAACTACAGGGCGCCTTAATACACTTGACCATCACGGCCGTGAAAAGGAAGTGATAGCCGAGGCTATTTGAGCCACTTCCCCGACGGCAACTCGGATGGTAATCTTGGGCATAGCATTTCACCAAATCACCTCATTCTTTGGGGCACACGTGAGGAACACAAATGCGAACAAGCCTGAATGGTCCCCAGGACTATATGCGAATGAATGCGTCTCACACCACACGCCCTCCGAATTGCTGTGGCCCTCCGAATTGCTGTGGCCCTCCGCCTTGCTGCCCCAATCCACACCAGATATAGGTGTATTTAGGTGGTGGCTGACAGGTACGGCCACCATGGCCTACTCTGCCAAAGCACAGGGGGATGGCACTCGAAGCACAGTGAAGTTAACGACATCATCAAGAGGAGCCTCACCACAGCTGGATGCCCAGCTGAAAGAGAGCCCCGTTACCTAACGCCCCGTAACTCTGATGCTCTTATTGGTCGCCCGGATGGTATCACAGTGAACCCCTGGAAGAATGGCAAGCAGTTGGTATTGGACTACACGTGCGTATCAATCCTGGCTAACACCTACATTGACCTCAGTGTTGCACAACCAGGTGGCGCTGCCACCCACAGGGAAGCAGCCAAATCCCGTAAGTATAGAGAACTGGATCACCACTACAATTTTGTCCCCATTGCTTCTGAGACACTCGGCGCCTGGGGTAAAAGTGCTACCAGTTTTTTGAAGGAACTGGGTTCTAGGCTCATTGAAACAACAAGGGACCCTAGAGCTGCCAGCTTTCTTTTCCAGCTCCTCAGCGTGGCGATACAGCGGGGAAATGCGCACTGCATCCAGGGTTCCTGCCCGCCATCGGAGGAGCTGGAGGAACTCGACAACCTATGATAACCATCTTTGTAACCTATATGTAACTCCTTGTTTTAACAAAGTTCAAATAAAGCAAATATATATGTGTACATACAAAAGAATGAGGGTGGTAGGAGAAGATAATATTAGTGTTCAGTGAGAAACCACAAGGTCTCCTCTGAATACTTTTTATTTTCTTCTCCGAGGCTATGGGTCCTCACATTGGCACCAGAGGTGGTACCCTCACAAACTTTTTATATATATATATATATATATATATATATATATATATATATATATATATATATATATATATATATCATATCAGTGTCAGCAATTGGGCTCTTAACTACAAAGTACAATAATGGAACACATTCTGTTTTATAGGTAAGAAAATTGAAGTCATTTAAAGGGATTCTACTACCTGGAAACATACAGAGGATCACATTAGCATGTTATTACATATTAGTACTACTGTTAAGGCAATTCACCATATGAATATATGTAACTAACACAATGCTTGGTTACATATATTTTAGTTTAGTTATCAGCGCTCTGATGAATTTATCATATTTACCATTTGTGGCATCATTTATGTGCTGCAGATACACATACAGATTTACTAAATATCCTGATATAGAAAATTCTTCTATAACAGAAGTTAAACAATTTACTGTATGTTGAAACAGCTTGTTGAAGTCAAAAGTGTTAGAGTGTGAAGTTTCAGAGGAATCTCCGTCATTTTGACGTTGACCATGCAAATTCCCATCACATTTGCAATTTAAGCATACGTAAGAATTATACACTGAATTTAATCCAAAAAAAGGCACTCTTATTGTGAAATGGGGGTTTATTCTTCCTAGTTCATGATCTGCGTCACATTCATGACAATAAAGAAATTTTTTAATTGGCTTTGAAAAAGTCTTCCTCCGTTCGTCTAATATTCCTACAGTTTGCCAGTATAGGTGTTCAATGCTCTGTATGACTCCAATCCCAGCATTTAATAGCTGTCGTGAAGGCGCCAATGAAAGAAGCTGTATGTAACTATCGTGCTGAACACCATTTTCTTTGCAAACTATTTCAGCAAAATTCACTAATATACGTTCATCATCAGAGGAATCAGACGCCCGAGTGGACTTAAGGTGGTGAACAAGTGCTGCTGACTCCCAGACTTTCTCACACGAGAGAATTGAATCCTTTGTCAGGTATTTAGATTCCTTTAAACGAGCGATGAACTCTTTCATTTCAGCTTTCAACTCTCTCTCAGCAGAATCAATCACAGTTGCTGCAAACACCTCATTCATCAAAGTTTTCAGGGTGCCGACAGACAGAGCTGAGAGATTATGTAGAGATTTCATACATTTTTTCCAACTCTTGTTCCCAATTCTCCAATAAACCCTGTCCAGATCATCAATTACATCAGTTTTGATGTTGCTGAGAGCAGAATTATTAAACTTCAAGAAAGTATTACACTTCACGCCATAGTTCTTCATGGCCTCAACGACTGGTGGAGTCTCCTGACTGTCTGCAAATGTAACAAATGTAAAGAAATGGTTTTCAACACTCTGACCAAACAGTGTGGAGACATAGTCCATAACGAGACGTTCTGATGATGTTAGACGTACCAAGTGAGCTTGTGCAACAAAACCAATGGCATGGATCTCATAATTTTGTGAGGCAGCATTTACCAAGAAGGTTTTGAGTGACTGGACATGATCTCTCACTTCTGCCCCTGAGGAGTCATTCAGTCCTGGTGTGTCTATAACAGTAATGGGAGTCTCGTGTTCACCAGAGCAAAATGTATAAGCAGTAATTGAGGTTGTATATGACCGTACATCGTTAGAGTTTCTTACTACGTGAACCAACTCACCATCAGCAGTTTTAACACCTCTATAGTAGTTTGCAACAAAATTTACCAATGTTGTCTTCCCACTTCCTGAAGCTCCAAGAAGAATTATGGTTTTCTGCTTCACTTCTGAACGAACTCCATAGTACTTCCTAATCATTCCACATTCATCAAAAACTTCTGCTACGGGCTTCAAGCAATCTGTAGCCACACTAAAATCCTCTTTGTCTTCTTTAGTACTTTTGATATATCCTGGAGATTTTGCTTTGTGCATATTAGAATAAACTGAACCTTTTGCCCCTGATTTGAAACTTTCTGAGTTGCATATTTCTTTGGGTGTCAATCCAGAAACATTTTCTGAGTCTGAGTTATGAGTCTGCTTTGTTAAATGAAAACTTGAATTGACGCAACTCATTCCAGCTCCATCTCCACTACTGCTTTTGTGAATTGTTAATGGAACTGATAAAGTTTCATTTGTTTTTGCTAAGATTGTGTCCAAAAGTATTCCTGGTTCACCAACAGCGACATAATTGTATTTGTCTTTTTCAGAAGGGAAGTTGTCTAAACTCTTACCCAACGATGGTTCTTGGTAAACAAGACCCTTTCCAGTATGTAACCTATTCCTCGCAAAACGTTTTGGGCTGCAAATTATATCATTTTTTCCTTCGGAAAATTCTTTACTGGTGAATGTATCAGTCATACTTTCTGATGAAAGTGAACGATTATGAGGAACTGCTCTTACACACATTTGGTTTTGATAAAGATATTCACTGGAGCAATAATTCTGCCTCAGGGCAGTGATCATGGGCCCGCGAAATCCACCCATGCAGCCACGAATGTATTTATTGCCCTTGTTTTCTTTGTAAAACTTTCCACTTTCTTCCTGACGAAATGATTTAAATATATTTGTTTTTTTGGGTAATTTGGCGGAATTTTCAACTGGCCTATTGGAGTTGTTTCTATTACCTCTTTGTGTTGTGTTTGCACCGCGGCGCTTGTGGGTCTCAGCCACCTGCTTGTTGTCACACTGACTTCCTTTCCCTGACAACCTAGGTTCAACAGGTGATGTAATTTTCTTCTCATTTCCAAATAAAATCTTGTTGCCATTGAGAGCTTGTTTACTTTTATCATAAGAAAATTTGCTATCAGAATTAAGATTTTCTACTACCAGACTTTTTTTCTCGGCATTTACATGATTTTCTCTGCATTTGGAAGTGCTGCCACTTCTGATAACTTGTTGATTCCTTGTTACAACAGGTTTTGTTATGATCTCTTTAGTTTTTGTCTGGGAATTCTTAACCACAGAAGCATAAGAAGATTCCTTAGAAATAAATGAAGCAGGACTTACTAATGTTGCAGAATAAGGTTTTATACTCACTTCAGAATCCTTCACAAGGCGACAAAATTCCTGTAAAGCATGTTTAATGTTTTTTAAACTTTCTCTGTTTTTCCCTTTATGGTATATATATATACTGATATATTCTTTGTTTAATCCATTTGGAATGTAGCTTTCATTACTGCCTTCAGCCATGGAGTGTAAATATTCTTTCAACTCTGACAACTCCTTATGTCCCAATTTATAATAAAAATTTATGAGTAAATAAACATCATTCCTATAATTAGGAGAACCTACAATGTGTTCCTGGTGATGAGCCTTAATGTTTTTATTTTTCTCGATAATTTTACTTCCTTCCAAGAGAATTACATGACCAGTTTTCATCATTTTGTAGTCTTCCATCCATGCGGCTCGTGGGAAAACGTTCGAGGTTTTCACTGCATGATCAAGAAAGTCTTTTTCCCTAATTTCAAAATTATATTTTGGAGGTAATGTCTCGCTGCTGAAATTATTTGGGTTTTGACACGGGAAATTTTTGTTCTGCTCCTTATCATATCCAAGGTCACCTTCATCCTGATGAACACTTGCCTCTTCTCCTTCAGGTTTTCTAAAAAAAAAAAAAAACTAACATAGATTACAACATTGTGCATATTTTTTTAATGAGCAAATAATAAAAGAGAGACTTTAAAGAAATGTGACATACATTTTTACACCAAATATTATAGAAAAACAAAACATGTCTGTGAATATACATCCAGCTAATTGTTGTTTTCAAGGTTGAATTTCAGAGCCTGGCTTCTAAAATTTATTATACTGGTTCAGCTGTTGCCTAATGTTCGGTCAGACCGTCTTAGAAAGCGACATATAAGATCTGTTTTCACTTGTTCTCTCTCAATTGTTTTTTTCCACTTTTTCAGTTCCCTTACAATGAACGGGTTCTTTTCAAAATGAATTCACAATAACGTAATATATCTATGAGAACACCTTGGCAACAGGACAGTGGGTTGATCCAATTGTCCTACTCCAGCATCATGGGTCACCCCCAGAGGCACATCGTACCCATAGACCATGATATGCTAAAGTGCATGCAGGATACATAAAAACCTCGATTGGCTTTTAGCTCAGAGCTTTCAGAGTATTAGCGGGTTCTCGGTGGACTTCAGACTGAGTAACGTCTGGGTAATTGGTAAGTCGCATATCTGAGATGACTCAGGATAGATGTTTGATCCCGCCATCCGGCTGTAAAGATGGACGTAAACAACAAAGGCGGTTGGTGGAGACCTCCACTACAATCATCCTGTCAAATCTCAAGACACTTCAGCATTCAACTGTTCCAAGAGGATAAGCTGGCACAACATCTCCACGGTGCTCCACTGACTTTGATATAATTTTGTGAAACACTTTTCGTTCTCTCTTGTGAGGGAAAATTGGAAATAAAAGTTGAATCTAATTTTAAGAAAGTAAATATAAACACCGCTCCTTTTCGTAATATGATAACAATTGTATGGGACATGAACGCTCTCTGCCCGAGGAGGGGGACTCGCCATATTTACGACTCAACGAGAGAGACGCGGGCAGCAGTGCTGGGTGTTCCTGTGTATTAGCGAAACTTCCATGAAACATCTCACTGATCTCGCCCATAACAAGGAAAGTACATCAGATCCATATTCACTCCTTAACAAACAGTGTGGTCATATAGAGTGAGAGTATGTTTAAGAGGTGTGAGAGAATGGATTTTCCCAGATAGCCTATGCCTATTGTGTGCGTGCAAGCAGGAAAGAGCCAGTGCACAAGCCTGTGTACCGGGCCTTACATTTAGAAATACTTGACCTACACCAGCTTGTTGGGTGTCTCTGGACAAGTCTTGTCAAGACCTTTCTATTGCTATTACAGTGGCCGCTGTAGCAAGTCTTTAAGTAAAGATATAATCATGAGTATGATTCAGGTGAGTTTGGTGTAGCTAGTGAAGAGGGGTGTGGTGGATTTGGGGGGGGGGGAGTCAATGGTCGTGGGCCGCCACCCCACCGCCGTGACGTCACAGGCCCCTCGTGGCACAAGGAAGCCTTGTGACTGGTTGATGGTAGATGGTGGATGGTAGCCGAGGCTAATTCCCCAAAGAATGAGGTGATTTGATAAAATACCATGCCCAAGATTACGAACAGAGTGCCGGCGCGGGCATGGGGAATTAGCCTCGGCTACCATCCTCTTTTGTCCGGTCGTGTTGGTCGAGTGGTTAAGGGATCCTGTACATCAGATGCATTGCTTCTGGCAGTATGTGTTCGGGTCACTTCTGGGGGGTGAGTTTTCAGTTGCATATATGCCTGGAGGCTGTTCAGGCTTGTTCACATTTGTGTTCCTCACGTGTGCCCCAAAGAATGAGGTGATTTGATAAAATACCATGCCCAAGATTACCAACAGAGTGTCGGCGGGGGCATGGGGAATTAGCCTCGGCTACCATCCTCTTTTGTCCGGTCGTGTTGGTCGAGTGGTTAAGGGATCCTGTACATCAGATGTATTTCTTCTGGCAATATGGGTTCGAGTCACTTCTGGGGCGTGAGTTTTCAGTTGCATATATGCCTGGAGACTGTTCAGATATGTTCGCATATATATATATATATATATATATATATATATATATATATATAAATATATATATATATATATATATATATATATATATATATATATATATATATGTCGTACCTAGTAGCCAGAACGCACTTCTCAGCCTACTATGCAAGGCTCGATTTGCGTAATAAGCCAAGTTTTCCAGAATTAATATATTTTCTCTAATTTTTTTCTTATGAAATGATAAAGCTACCCATTTCATTATGTATGAGATCAATTTTTTTTATTGGAGTTAAAATTAACGTACATATATGACCGAACCTAACCAACCCTACCTAACCTAACCTAACCTATCTCTATAGGTTAGGTTTGGTTAGGTAGCCGAAAAAGTTAGGTTAGGTTAGGTTAGGTTAGGTAGGTTAGGTAGTCGAAAAACAATTAATTCATGAAAACTTGGCTTATTAGGCAAATCGGGCCTTGCATAGTAGGCTGAGAAGTGCGTTCTGGCTACTAGGTACGACATATATATATATATATATATATATATATATATATATATAGAGAGAGAGAGAGAGAGAGAGAGAGAGAGAGAGAGAGAGAGAGAGAGAGAGAGAGAGAGAGAGAGAGAGAGAGAGAGAGAGAGAGAGAGAGAGAGAGAGAGAGAGAAAATAAATAGATACCCTCCCCTCCCCAACTACAATAAACGACTGTTTAGTGATACATCAAGACGAGTGATGCATAAATCCTTTCTCCTTCCATATATCATAATTATTTGCAACAAAATATGCTGTCCGGTCGATATGAATTATTGCTGGCAAACCTCCATCAGACTGAAAACCATCTCTACATTGTTTATGATCGGCAAGGCCTCAAGTCCTCAAATGTGCGTAGTTATCATTGTATCTGGTGTAAGGTGCTTTGGAGGGAATAAGGCACACATAAATGTAAGGCTGTATTACTAAGTGCGTGCCAATGGCTATAGCAACATCCTTTATTTTTATAGTTATCCTAAGTTGCCATCATAATATGGGAGATAACAACAAATTTGTCACTTGCATTCGTTTATCGTCAATAGTGTATTCAGTTGATTATTTGTTTAAATAGATTAAAAATATTTAACTAGGTGCACAATACATTAGACGACACGACACATGAATTATGTATATAATACACTAGACGACACGACACATGAATTATGTATATAATACACTAGACGACACGACACATGAATTATGTACATAATACACTAGACGACACAACACATGAACTATGTGTATAAGATACTAGACGATACGACACATGAACTATGTGCATAAGACAGTAGATGACATGATACCTAAACTATGTGTATAAGACATTAGACGACACGACATAAACTATGTGTATAAGTTACAAGATGACACAACACATGAGCTATGAGCACAAGACACTAGACAGCACAACTCATGAGTTATGTATATAATATTCAAGACGAAACAACACATGAGCTATGAGCATATGCCACAACACTTGAGCTTCGTGCACAATATACTTAACAATTGCAACACACGATATATGTGCTCAAGACACTTTAATATTGTTACTATTCCTTATGACTGTATTTCATCGCCATAAATATCAGCCTGTATTGTTTGAACAGGTTAAGCTCTAATGGGATGGGATTGGTGCGGTTATTCTGGAGCGAACTGTCGATGGGGACTCAACGGCTGACCGCCAGAGGGTGCGAAAGTTCTCTACCTCACTCCGCAGTTTGCTCCTGGCTGGTGGTGTTGCGCAGTTGGTGGTGCCCTGCTGGTGTGGGGATTAGGCCCTATGGGATGGGGTCTCCCATGTGTCCGGTGAGGAGGACTATGTCAGCAGGGCTGGAATTTTCTACCCCTGTGGACCATACGGCTGTAGGCGCGCCATTGATGGATGTGCTACATGTAAACATCACTGATTTAATTGGTATCTAGCTCATCCGTGATCGCCGTGTGGTGGTCAAATTCCACCTGCAATGTGTCTTCCAAGATTTTATCCATCGGTATGAGGGGCACTCTTTCCTGATGTCGGACGGCACTGGGACTTTGAGGATTGTGTACCTCAGTGTATCGACCACCTACGTGGCTATGAGGGGTGCGCTATTGGATTTTCGGACGTGCTTCTGTTTTGGCTCTTTGAGAGGTATTTTAAGGTCCAGGACATTAGGTGGAACCAGGTCCCATCCGGGTATGCTAGGGGCCTGCTTGCTGGCACATGGACATTTTTTTTTTTAAGTCTCTCAACCACCATATACCGTCTTCTGTGTCGGTGATGGGGGTTTACCCTCCATTGCTTATACACTGGCCAGCCTCGCACATGTTTTCAGTGTGGATTGTTGGGTGACCTGGCTGCGGCATGCAATGCTTGGTGTGGTGGACTGGGTTAATATCTTCCGGGATGCTGATTTTCCCCCTCTCTCGAGGTTCTGGAGGCTCCTTCGATTGGGTTTGCTGGGAAGGGAACTCTACCTGTGCGGCCATCGGCTGATGGTCCCGATTGTGCAGTGAGCCCTAGTGCTGGTTCAGTGACCGTGTTGCCCCTTGGATATACAGAGGCCGTGTGTAAGTCAGTGAGTGGGGTGAGTGAGGGACATGGGGACCTGTGCGTTGAGAGAGGTGTTTTTGTGCAAGTTTATCATGCACAGCTTGCTGTGGACATGGCGATGGCTCCCCCAATAGTTCCGTCTCCAGCTTCATCAGACGTGCATGATGTGGATGTTACGTACTCCTAGCAGAATACGTATATAAATTTGAAATAGCATTTTTGTTCTATTATGTCATTGCCTGTATATGTACACACATTGTGTTTTTGTAAATTGTCGTGTGGTGTGGCAGCGTTAGTGGAGACAGGAGCGCGGTTGCTTTGCACACGTCTAATACCTGTTAAATTCGGGAAAGCTGGACCTGTTCAGTTGGGAGTTCCAGATGTCACTTTTATTTAGTTTAGGTAATTGTTTATTTTCTGTAATTAAACAGGTGGCATTATACTTATATATTTTGTAAGTAACTATTATCTGTAATTTGCATTCTTGTGTGTTTTGAGAACAAGTGGTTGTTCAATTAGTTTTAAATATTAAAAAGTCCTTAGTTTCCATCCCTCATCCTGGGATGAGGCAGACGGGAGGTGAGAATTTGGGTAGCGACAGAGCGAGAGTTCAGTAGCTGAACGGGACTCGAAGGAATAACATGTGGGAGATAAGTCTGTAACATTCATGTTGTGCCATATTTTATTATGTTATATTAAGTGAGATGATAATACTTTTGGTTTGTTGTATAAGTTAACTTTACCATCTGTGTTTTTATATTATACTGTTTTGAATATATATATTATAAGTTATATGTATAATTCTTCAGTCCTAAGGGAGAAATACTTTTAAGTCTTAGCCTGTTATCATTCATGGGGTTATACTGGTGACCCGCTTTAGAGAGCAGCAGTGGTATCCCTAGACGTAATTAAAGCTTGGCTGCTGTAGGGTCACGAGCCGTAACGAACGATAGGTAACAAAGAGTTATGGGGGCCTGTGCCGGGAAATATTGTTCCCACTTAACCTTAATTATGCTAATCTAACCTTGCCTTCCTAGGTACCAGTGTGTTAAGTGTCTGTGTGTTTTATAAGAACTATTCCATGTGCCAAGCAAGCTTTCCTGTGTGTCAAGTAACAACGTTTCACGATTTTGAGGTAAGTCATCCTATATATTTTGTTTGTGCAGTGAGGCCAAGCGAATTTTCAGTGTGGTGACAATTTTACAGTGAAGTGTAGTGCAGTGCCATTGTTTTAATTATTGTTGTGAATCAAGTGCCAAGTGTTAGTAACGATGGAGGAGAAAGTTGCAGCGTTGGTGGCTCACTTAGACTTTGAAGGGATTCAGAGCCTGAAAAAGACTGAGTTAATACAAATGGCAAATCAGTTGGATTTGACAGCCAACAATAGAATGGTTAAAGCCCAAATATTGAAAGTCATTGTGACACATTTTGTTGAGAATGGAGAGTTAGAGGAAGAAATTCTAGAGGAGTTAAGAGAGGAGTCGAGTGATCAGATGACGTTAAAGCGTCTTGAGTTAGAAGCTCGCCAATTAGAGCTTGAAGCTAAAAAGGAACAGAAACAATTAGAGCTTGAAGCTCAAAAAGAACAAACTAGGCAATTAGAGATTCAACAACAAATGGCTGACACTAACTTCAGGCTTGAATCACAACGTATGGCAGCTGGGCATGGAAATACTAGTAATGTTTCAATAAATAGTGATAATAATCCCATAAGGATGAATAAGTATATAGAGTTACCCAAGTTCAATGAGGAGGATCCTGAGGTTTTCTTTGCCCATTTTTATAAAATTGCCATCAGTATGAACTGGCCAAGGGATCAGTGGGTAGCCATTATGCAGTCTCAATTTAAGGGGCGTAGTCAGGAGGTTTTCACATCCCTACCTGACGCTCATAGCTTTGATTACGAATTTGTAAAGAAAAGCATCTTAAATGCATACCAAATAAATCCAGAGGCACACAGGCAAAAGTTTAGGAACCTAAGGAGGATAAGTGATCAGACAATAGCAGATTTTACTCGTCAAAAGACGAATTTTTGCAACAGATGGATAAAGTCACTTTCAGTCACTGACTTTGATGCTCTAAAGAATCTTCTTATAATGGAAGAAGTATTGTCATGTCTCCCAGACCAGTTGTCTACTTTTATGGCAGAACAAAAGAATGTAACAGACATTTATGAGCTGTCAAAGCTCGCGGATGAGCATGAGTTGTTGACTAAGGCCCAGTTTACAGCCACTTCACCTAAGTCTAGTCGTAGAGTAAATTATAATGCTCCCCGAACTCCTTATCAGAATCCATCCCGTCCTAGTGATCCAGTTACTCCCATGAGCTCTTCTCTTACAAAACCTAACCCTGCTACTTCATTGTCAGGAATGTCAAATAATAATAAGGTTATTTCTAAACCTACAGTTGGTTCCACAGGTGTGTCCACTGTAAGGTCCTGTTCCCATTGTAAGAGAAAAGGCCATGGAATTAATTCATGTTTTATATTGCACCCTGAGTTACGACCAACTGGTCTCATTTATTGTAGAGGTGTGCAAAATAAACTTACTAATAAAAATGTAACTGTAAACCCCAATTGGGTGAAACAGTATTCACCATATATGTCTTCAGGTGAAGTTTTGTGTATTAATGGGAAGTGGAAGCCAGTGGTTATTCTTCGTGATACAGGTGTTTCCCAAACCATAATTTCATCCAGTATTCTTTCTGATGTTGAAAAGAGAGATACTGGAAAGTTTGTTGTTCTTCAGAGTGTTGCAGGATGTAAAACTGTACCACTAATAGACATTAATTTCAGATCCACCATTACACCAAGTTTATGCACTGTGGGTGTTAGTACACAGTTGCCCATCCCAGGTGTGGATGTTATATTGGGTAATGATGTGGCCATAAATCATGTTGTGGGTGAGAATGATCCCCGTTTGTGTAAACAGCCAGTTGCAGACCATGTTTATTCTGCCTGTGCTGAAGTTAGTTCTATGAATGAACCTGTTGTAGAAGATGGTTTTGTCCATTCTACCTGTGCTGATGTCAGTACTAATATAAATCCAGTTGTCAGTTCTGATGTTGTTACTCAAGCATTTGTTCCAGTAACCAGTACCCCTTCAGTGGAGAAGTGGGATGTGGTTGTTCCAGATTCCTGTGTGGCCGATTTAGTTGTTGAGAGTAAGCCTGATACTATGACTCTGCTTTATTCCAATAAATTGGGAAAGGATGTCCATGTACCATTGTCTTGCCCGCTCACTACGAACGTTGTGCCAGGAGTTGAGAGAAACTTCAAAGCCACGACTCTGTATTCCAGCCAAGTGAATGGTTTAGGACAAGATGTCGGGTTGGCAGAAGTATTCCCGCTCACTCCAAGTTTAGAATCAGTTGTCGAGAGTAAGTCTGTTGTAGAGGCCCCGCCTCACCCTAGTCAAGGTGATAGTATAGGGGAGGAGGTCAAACTACCTGTTACTTGCCCGCTCGTTTCAGATTCCCTTCATTTAAGTGCTTTGAGTAGAACTGACCCTAAGATTTCAGAGAGAAGCAAGGAGACAGTCTGTACTGTAGATCCAGTTTTGGAGAGTGTGGGAAAGCAGCCAGAGGATCAGGTTCTGTTGAGTAGATGGAGACCCATTAAGCCTCCCTCTGCAGTTGTCTGTGAGGATGTGACCCAACTTGGTAGTGATATTATTGATTGTGAGCAGACAGTACTCCAAGCAGCTCCAGAAGTCATGGAAGGAAATTTTGGTAAAATCATTAAGAGTGGTAAAGTAGCATTTGGATCTAAGTTGCGGAGTTGTGATTCTTATTCTATGTGGAGTAAGTATTTCTCATTGTGTACATTGAGTCAGAGTGTGTGTAGGATGTTGAAATCTACTTTTATTCTGCAGGAGCCATTTTCTTGTGAAGTAATGGACTGTGGGACATCTTTGTCAAGCCTTGTGGTTGAGCAGAGAGAGTTTACTCAAGTAGGTTGTGCATCCAGTTCTGAGGAAGCGGTGAGTTATACTAGAGCAGTGTCTCTATATTCAGATCCAGTTAATTTTAATGCACGAGTGATGAAAGTGTATGTTCCACTCAAGTGTGGTGTTGACTTTCAGAGTCATATTGGAGTTGATTTTCAGAGTCATATTGTGGGTGAAGGATTAAATCATACTGGGGAGCAGATGTTTGAGGCTCCGGGTGTGTATTTCAAGTTGGGGGATAAGGTTATCCTACCTAGAGTTAATCATTGTGAAGGGTTTCAGATTGTCCTTGGGTGTTTCCCAGGTAATCTGCTGTTCATCTTCAAGATATTAAGACCCTTAAACCTCTTGGTTGATTGGTTGTCATCAGACGTAAATCACTTGGGAAGTGATGGTGAGGGTTGTAAAGTTTTCAGCATGTTTTATTTAGTCTTTTGGCAGACTAGACGGTTGATGATAGTGTGTGTTGTGTTCAAGTTCACCATCAGGAGGTGTGAACTTGTCTTGAGAGCTATGATTGAGATATGGTGCCTAGGCATAGGCCTGTTTTCTTTCACTGATCGTTATGACAGAGTTATGAGGCAATTGATTTCTGTGTTCCTTATGAATCATCTGAGTCAGTTCGATCAGGTAGTCTTTGCACTTATCTTGGGTTGCATTTCTTGGGTTGAAGGTCAACGGTTTGCTAAGTCGGTGTCTTGTGTTTCGGAAGGTTCTATGAATGGGAAATTCTTATGCATAATTGTGAGGTTTAATGCTAATTTCTCTAATTTTAGTATCCATTGGGCGAGAGTATGTGTTCCACAGAGGATCAAGAGTGATGAAGAGCAGATGTCTGTGTCAGAGCATACCCAGGAGAAGTCCCAAATCTACTCAACATCCAGTCAGCTTCAATTAAGCAGTTCAGCTCCAGAAAAGGGGAGAAATGGAAAATGGAGTCTGTCTTGGAAAAATTCACCATGTGGAAAAGGGATCACATGGAAATACGGAACTGATCTTGGAGAAATAGTAGAAACATATGAAAAGCTAAATTGCCATGATAACTGTGTGAAAGCAGCTACCTTTATTGGCAATTCTATTCATGCTACTAATGATACTGTTGTAGATAGGAGTGTGAAATATGATCTGAAACAAAGTGAAATAAATGAGATAGTACCTTGGAGAGATAAATTTGCATACTCCAGTGACACATATGTAGAACATAGTCATAAGACTGAAATTTCTGAGTTTCCTGTAAGACTATATTTGGCGTGTTTTCATTTTTGTCCAGAAATGTGTTCTTATTACTTTTACATGTTTGGTGTAATTAATACCATAAATCTCAAGTGTCATACATTTTACTTTGAAAAAATGCCATTGATCTTCAATCTATTGCATTTTTTCTTGGAGGTGGAAGTGTTACGTACTCCTAGCAGAATACGTATATAAATTTGAAATAGCATTTTTGTTCTATTATGTCATTGCCTGTATATGTACACACATTGTGTTTTTGTAAATTGTCGTGTGGTGTGGCAGCGTCAGTGGAGACAGGAGCGCGGTTGCTTTGCACACGTCTAATACCTGTTAAATTCGGGAAAGCTGGACCTGTTCAGTTGGGAGTTCCAGATGTCACTTTTATTTAGTTTAGGTAATTGTTTATTTTCTGTAATTAAACAGGTGGCATTATACTTATATATTTTGTAAGTAACTATTATCTGTAATTTGCATTCTTGTGTGTTTTGAGAACAAGTGGTTGTTCAATTAGTTTTAAATATTAAAAAGTCCTTAGTTTCCATCCCTCATCCTGGGATGAGGCAGACGGGAGGTGAGAATTTGGGTAGCGACAGAGCGAGAGTTCAGTAGCTGAACGGGACTCGAAGGAATAACATGTGGGAGATAAGTCTGTAACATTCATGTTGTGCCATATTTTATTATGTTATATTAAGTGAGATGATAATACTTTTGGTTTGTTGTATAAGTTAACTTTACCATCTGTGTTTTTATATTATACTGTTTTGAATATATATATTATAAGTTATATGTATAATTCTTCAGTCCTAAGGGAGAAATACTTTTAAGTCTTAGCCTGTTATCATTCATGGGGTTATACTGGTGACCCGCTTTAGAGAGCAGCAGTGGTATCCCTAGACGTAATTAAAGCTTGGCTGCTGTAGGGTCACGAGCCGTAACGAACGATAGGTAACAGTGGACAAGTCCAACTTGTCAACTGACGTGGACGTACGTCAGTTGCACCTGGTGCGGTGGGCTCCCCCCCCCCCTCTTCCTGGGGCCCTCTGGCTGCTGCTTCTCCTACTGAGGGGATGCGTCCTCCTCGCCGTCTCCAGGATTCGTCTCTTCCGGCTACCCACGTGCCCGAGCGGAAACGTCACAAGAGAAATGCCAGAGCTCGTTCCCTAGAATGTGTGGACTCCGCTGACAGGGTGGAAAAAATTGACAGTGAGCAGGTTGTGATGGAGTCTGAAGTGGTTCATTTGAAGTCGGGGGCGGTGGCGGTGATGAGGCTCCCTCCTCGGTGCAGTTGAGGTGGGGGCTAGTTGGGCCTGGTGCTGATAGTCGTGAGGGCCGTGATTTGCACAAACTTTTGAAGAGGGGGTCTGTGGCTCCGCCTCCCAGTGTGCCTCTTTCAGAGGTGCGATGGGGGTACGGTGGCTGGTATGCTATCCTTGAGTGGGGTTTCGGCTCGTCCTACCTGGCCGGTCCCTAACGGATAGGTGGTGTGTCTCAATCTTTTCCCGACAGCTCCTCATTTAACTTGTGCTTCTATAAATGTCATCGGGCTGCGCTCCATGGCGACTCAGTTGGGTCTGGTCTCATTGCTTCGTAAGCATGGTGTTGACGTTGTGGATTTGGTCCAGGAACACAATGTTCAGGATGTGGCTCTGTTACATGGGTTAGAGGAGGAGTTTAAGGTTTTCCTAAATCCGTCGTGGTTGTTGAAAGGGGGTACGTTGGTGCTTCTTTCCAAGTGGGTGCCTATTTTTGTGTTGCACATGGAAATGGATGAGGATGGCAGGATTTTGTTGGTCAGGATCTCGTTAATGGGGGTGGAGATACCTTTATTGAATATTTATGCTCCCTCTGGGGATGCCAGGAGGCGGGAACAGGAAGCTTTCTTTGCAAATGAAGTTTTACATTTTCTGAGGCATGATAAGTAGTGTAAAGTGCGACTACGACCGCACGCACCAGCTGTCAGGTGGCACTCCCTGGAGTGCCATCCGACAGCTGGTGCGCAGGTGTGTAGTCGCACAGGTTTTTGGGGGATTTTCGGGGAATTTTTGGCGCGTTTCGGACGCGTGTGAGCGTCCGGTGTTTGGGTATGTGGTCAGGAAAGAGGGGAGGTCATGTTGTTGGGTGCCAGGTGGCACGCGAGGTCGTCGTCGCAGCGAGGGTGTCTAGTCACATAGGGTTTTTGGGGGATTTCCCGGAAGTTTGGCGCGTGGCGGACTTGAGTGGCGGGCGAGCAGGTGCGGCCCCCCACCCCGCGCGCGCGTGTCTAGTCAGGAAAGATGGGAGTAGTGTGAGAGTACGTGGTATAGTAAGTGATAGAGTAAGAAAATAGAAGGAAGAGTGAGGAATGAGTAAAAGAATATGTATGTGTGTTTTTGCGTAGCCTTAATCGTGAGTTAGTGTGTAGATGTGAGGAGAAGGCAACACAGTCTGTTATGTTGTTTTGGGTGTGGGTTGGATGGAGCTTCCCCTTCGTCTGGAGAGAGTGCTCTGGGTCATTATGAGGTTAGACAAACCATTAGCTCCCCTACAGGAAGTCGCAAGTGTTGAGGGGTGAGAGAGCACTCTCTTGCAGAAGTTGGCCATTCCCTTGGGTCATTTGTCTTCAGAGTGTTGATGTTCGTCCCACGACGACTCCCCTTACACTGTGGATTCCGGTAAGGAGGTGCGAGATACTTACGACAGACCTACACCTGTCAGCCATCAATCAATCACTCCCACCCCTCATCCCCACCCGCTCCCATACCGGGCAACCATTACCAGTGCGTTTCGCTACGGTTCGCGACTCTCTATCTCTCTGTCTCTGTCTCTCTCTCTATCTCTCTCTCTATCTCTCTCTCTATCTCTCTCTGTCTCTGTCTCTGTCTCTGTCTCTGTCTCTGTCCCTGTCTCTGTCTCTGTCTCGGTCTCTCTCTATCTCTCTCTCTCTGCCTCTGTCTCTCTCTCTCTCTCTGTCTCTCTCTCTCTCTCTCTCTCTATCTCTCGCTCTGTCTCTGTCTCTGTCTCTCTCTCTCTCTCTCTCTCTCTCTCTCTCTCTCTCTCTCTCTCTCTCTCTCTCTCTCTCTCTCTCTCCAGATCATTTAATAGTTGGGGAAAGTAACATCATTTTCCTTTCTCCTGCTGCCGCTGTTCACATATCTTTCTCCATTTCACTTAGACTGACAGCGCATCAGAGGATGACCATCATGTCAATTTTCAAGCCCGCCTTCACTCTCACCCTTACATCCTTGTAAGGTAACACGACCAATATGCTAACTTCGTTCTTTACCCAATATCATTAATGTAACGTGGAGAATATACCAACTTCGTTCGTTCTTTGCCCAAATAACATTTTAAGAGTAACGATCTGTCTCTCTGTCTCTGTCTCTCTCTGTCTCTCTCTCTCTCTGTCTCTCTCTCTCTCTCTCTCTCTCTCTCTCTCTCTCTCTCTCTCTCTCTCTCTCTCTCTCTCTCTCTCTCTCTCTCACCCTCTCTCTCTCTCTCTCTCTCTCTCACCCTCTCTCTCTCTCTCTCACCCTCTCTAAGTCCACCACACGGCTCTTCACTTAGTAAACTCAGTCAAAGTCAGTAAGCTAGCGTTTACTAAAAGAGAGAAACATTCCATATCGTCACGAAGACGCGATCTCTACCTACAAATTGTTCATGTTAACTGTGATCATTGAAATGTATGCATGTTTACTCAATCTCCATCACCTCTGCATCCTACAGCCATTACTGTTGTGTGGAGCTATCTTGTCAAGGTCTCACCTTCGCGGCGGATTGAGGCATAGAGAGATAGCCAATGTAAAGGGATGGTCCTTACCCTCTCCCCGTCCACCCCACCAAACCCTTACCCCTACTACCCCCTCCATGGCCAAACCATCACTGCCCCCTTCCCAGACCAAGTGTTCTGTGCTAAGCCTTAGTAACAACATTCTTTGCTCAAATAGCATTTTTTTTTTTAAGAATATCCAGTCATAAGATGGTCTTCAATCTTATTATTATTATAACAAATCTTAATTTGATGTAAACACAACTGCGTGGGATATACATAGCACTCAGTGGACTCTCTCTCTCTCTCTCTCGCTCTCTCGCTCTCTCTCTCTCTCTCTCTCCAGATCATTTAATAGTTGGGGAAAGTAACATCATTTCCTTTCTCCTGCTGCCGCTGTTCACGTATCTTTCTCCATTTCACTTAGACTAATGGCAATTTTCGAGACCCATCGCTCACACCCTTAGAACCTTGTAAGGTAACACGACCAACATGATGTCAGTATTCTTTGCTCAAATATCATTAATGTAACGTGGACAATATACTAACTTCGTTCTTTGCCCAAATAATATTTTAAGAGTAACGAGCAACTTTCCGTCGATGTCTGAATAATGAAATGTAAAACCATGTTTAGCCATTACTGTACATCCAAACACAAAATATTTTTTTTGTTCCACACATACAAATTCCAAGCAAGTAAGCGTATATACGATAATATGGAAAAACACAGTCTTGATACTATTATTAAATTGACTTGTTCATTATCCCCGAGTTCAAGGCTGTCTCTCTTAAGACCTACATCATCCAATGTAAAACACCAATCGACGAGAATAAGACCGGTGAGTCGATAGTGAAATAGCTCTGGGTTAAGTCTGTTTTTCAGTTCTTGTAACACAGTCAATGTAGCGTAATGGGAAACCAGTCTTTCTACTGCGTACATAAATAGCATTTGAAAATGTATGCAAGTCTAGACAAACTCCTATAGCCCTTACATTCTAACACAAATAAAATATTAGCACATGATTGCATCGCATTATATCATCATTAAGTAACGTGGAGATCAACTTTCTGGCTGTTGTCCGAATATCATTATTAAAATGTGAACTCCATTTAGCCAAACACTATATCTCCATTACATCTCATAGCATATGAATATTACGGTATACCAGTTTTAACCCTCTATAACACAATGTAACATAACTTTCTACAGACCAAATATCGTTTTTAAATGAAAGTATGACTTAGTCCTTATTCATTACATCTCTCACCATATAAAATATTGGCGTCTACCCCTTTTAGCCCTCTGTAACACAATGTAATGCAACGTAACGTAACGCAAATCAACTTTTTGCAGTCCAAAATGTCATTTTGAAACGGAAAGTGAGGGTTAGCCCATCTCCATTACATCTCTACCATATAATTAATTGTTGACTACCCCTTTTAGCCCTCTGTAACACAATGTAACACACCGTAACGTATCGCAAATCAACTTTTTGCAGTCCAAAATGTAATTTTTTAAATGAAAGTATGACTTAGCACATCTCTTACCATATAATATTGACCTCTACCAGTTTTAGCCCTCTAACACAATGTAACGTAACGCAATCAACTTTTACAGCCCAAAATGACATTTTTAAATAAAGTAGGACTTAGTCCATCTCCATTACATCTCCTTCCATAAGAATATTACGGTCTACCAGTTTTAGCCCTCTGTAACATAATGTAACGTAACGGGGAAAATCATCTTTGTCGGATGAGCAAATAACATTATTGAAAATGACATCCGTGTTTAGCCATTACATCCAAACACACAAGAAAAATATTACCGCTTTTCTTGAGAAACTTATATGTGGAGATCATATCTCCAGAGTCCACACAATAAGCCACACATCACTCATCTTCTGTTTTCAAATCGCAGCTCGCATCTAATTTAATGTTATTTTTTTTTTGCAGAAACTATGTTTTTGAGATTATGCTCAATGTCGGCAATTACTATTCGTATCATCAAACTCCTTTCAGTCAACAAATTCACATTTCATATCGCGTGTGTAGATTAGAGAGAGAAGGCAAACATAGCGTGCAGCTAGTCAAAACTTATCATAACAGATATGATTTCACAGAGTTTTTCAACCTTTGCCAGTTTTTTCAATGTTATCTCTTCACTCGTGCTAAGTGAGTCAGACAAAAATGTGACATTTCATTTCATTATTAGCCATGCAATATGCTATTAGCTAGGTAGTCAAAACATATAACAAGCGTTATTTCACAGGAATTTTTTCTAGCAAATATGCTTCCTTTAAACAGTTCAACACATCAAACACCAGCAGTCTGCGAAATTCCCTTTAGTCAATAATCATCCTTTACAGTATTTCTTGACTAGAATAGCACTCCAAAACATAAGTGGTCATTTTTATTCTCACTGTCGCACTATAGTCAATAATTTGTTTCGCAGTGACAAGTTATGCTTAGTGACGAGATTTCATGGTGTGCATAGTTTAAGAGAGTTCACACTGTATTAATTACGGTCATGGATATCTTATGTTATGTTTATGAAGACCATCTCTTCTTATTTTTTATCATTTTCGCGCCCCACAGCTTTACAGTCTTCTCATATTCTTTTTCAAATAAAGTTTGCTTACTGTTTTCCAGTAGATCGGCCTCACATTACATATATTAATCAATTTTCAAATTCAGTTCAGTTCTTTTCAATATCGCAGCTTTGGTGCCCCCACAGCCTGTATCTAGTTCAAGACCTCTTATTATCAATGTCATTAATACGGATATCATCAACCACGTATTGGATGTCTCTGTCATTCAGTCATCAACGTAGTATGTGTTTAATGAACGTGAGAATCACTTCATGTGCACTCATTTTAGTTTAGTTTTAAGTTCTACATCTTGAATTAATACTGCTATTGGATAGCTCAGACATTCAGTTAACATCTCAGTAAGTGAAAATCTTTTCATGTGAGCTCATTTTTAGTTTAGGATAAGGTTTTTCCATCGTGAAATGCTATTATCAGTAACAAGGTATTGGATGACACTACCATTCAGTTTACATCTCAGTAACTGTTTACTGAACATTGTTATCCATCCATGCAACCTCATTTTTTAGTTTTAAGTTTCTACGTCGTAAAAATAAAATATTACTATCACCAGCCATGTATCGGATAGCTCAACCATTCAGTTAACATCTCAGTAAGTGAAAATCTTTTCATGTGAGCTCATTTTTAGTTTAGGATAAGGTTTTCCATCGTGAAATGCTATTATCAGTAGCCAGGTATTGGGTGGGTGGACCATCCAGTTTACATCTCAGTAACAGTTTACTGAACATAGATATCCCTCCATGTGACCTCATTTTTAGTTTAAACTTTCTCCATCGTAAATAAAAATAAAATATTACTATCACAAACCTTGTATTGGCCTGCTCCGGCATTCAGTTTACATCTCAGTAAGTGTTTACTGAATGCAAAATCGCTACATGTGTGGTCATAAGGTTTTCTCATCGTGAAATGCTATTATCAGTAACCAGGTATTGGATGACACTACCATTCAGTTTACATCTCAGTAACTGTTTACTGAACATTGTTATCCATCCATGCAACCTCATTTTTTTAGTTTTAAGTTTCTACATCGTAAAAAATAAATATTACTATCACCAGCCATGTAACGGTAGCTCAACCATTCAGTTTACAGCTCAGTAACTGTTTACTGAACATAGACATTCCTCCATGCGAGCTCATTTTTTAGTTTAAAGTTTCTCCATCGTAAAAAATAAAATATTACTATCACAAACCATGTATTGGGTGGGTCAACCATCCAGTTTACATCTCAGTAACAGTTTACTGAACATAGATATCCCTCCATGTGACCTCATTTTTAGTTTAAAGTTTCTCCATCCTAAATCAAAAATAAAATATTACTATCACAAACTTTGTATTGACCAGCTCTGGCATTCAGTTTACAACTCAGTAAGTGTTTACTGAATGCAAAATCGCTACATGTGTGGTCATTTAGTTTAAAGTTTCTCAATCTTAAAATATTACTATCAACATCAACCATGCATTGGCCGGCTTAGTCTTTCAGTTTACATCTCAGTAAGTGTTTACTGAATGCAAAATCGCTACATGTGTGGTCATTTAGTTTAAAGTTTCTCAATCTTTAAATATTACTATCATCATCAACCATGCATTGCCTGGCTAGTCTTTCAGTTTACATCTCAGTGAGTGTTAACTGAATATGGAAATTATCACGTGTTAGCATTTAGTTTAGTTTCAAGTTTCAATTAAATACTAACACCATCCCCGTATTGGGCTGTCGGGCATTCAGTTACACACTCGGAGAGTGTTTACTGAACGTCGAAATCATTTCCTGTAGGCCCGTTTTTTACTTAAACCCGTCTCCACTCCAAACCAGTCAGGACCGGCGGTCCTGACTTGGACCGGAGGTCCGGTTTGGAGTGGAGACGGGTTTAAGTAAAAAACGGGCCTACAGGAAATGATTTCGACGTTCAGTAAACACTCTCCGAGTGTGTAACTGAATGCCCGACAGCCCAATACGGGGATGGTGTTAGTATTTAATTGAAACTTGAAACTAAACTAAATGCTAACACGTGATAATTTCCATATTCAGTTAACACTCACTGAGATGTAAACTGAAAGACTAGCCAGGCAATGCATGGTTGATGATGATAGTAATATTTAAAGATTGAGAAACTTTAAACTAAATGACCACACATGTAGCGATTTTGCATTCAGTAAACACTTACTGAGATGTAAACTGAAAGACTAAGCCGGCCAATGCATGGTTGATGTTGATAGTAATATTTTAAGATTGAGAAACTTTAAACTAAATGACCACACATGTAGCGATTTTGCATTCAGTAAACACTTACTAAGTTGTAAACTGAATGCCAGAGCTGGTCAATACAAAGTTTGTGATAGTAATATTTTATTTTTGATTTAGGATGGAGAAACTTTAAACTAAAAATGAGGTCACATGGAGGGATATCTATGTTCAGTAAACTGTTACTGAGATGTAAACTGGATGGTTGACCCACCCAATACATGGTTTGTGATAGTAATATTTTATTTTTTACGATGGAGAAACTTTAAACTAAAAAATGAGCTCGCATGGAGGAATGTCTATGTTCAGTAAACAGTTACTGAGCTGTAAACTGAATGGTTGAGCTACCGTTACATGGCTGGTGATAGTAATATTTATTTTTTACGATGTAGAAACTTAAAACTAAAAAAATGAGGTTGCATGGATGGATAACAATGTTCAGTAAACAGTTACTGAGATGTAAACTGAATGGTAGTGTCATCCAATACCTGGTTACTGATAATAGCATTTCACGATGAGAAAACCTTATGACCACACATGTAGCGATTTTGCATTCAGTAAACACTTACTGAGATGTAAACTGAATGCCGGAGCAGGCCAATACAAGGTTTGTGATAGTAATATGTTATTTTTATTTACGATGGAGAAAGTTTAAACTAAAAATGAGGTCACATGGAGGGATATCTATGTTCAGTAAACTGTTACTGAGATGTAAACTGGATGGTCCACCCACCCAATACCTGGCTACTGATAATAGCATTTCACGATGGAAAACCTTATCCTAAACTAAAAATGAGCTCACATGAAAAGATTTTCACTTACTGAGATGTTAACTGAATGGTTGAGCTATCCGATACATGGCTGGTGATAGTAATATTTTATTTTTACGACGTAGAAACTTAAAACTAAAAAATGAGGTTGCATGGATGGATAACAATGTTCAGTAAACAGTTACTGAGATGTAAACTGAATGGTAGTGTCATCCAATACCTTGTTACTGATAATAGCATTTCACGATGGAAAAACCTTATCCTAAACTAAAAATGAGCTCACATGAAAAGATTTTCACTTACTGAGATGTTAACTGAATGTCTGAGCTATCCAATAGCAGTATTAATTCAAGATGTAGAACTTAAAACTAAACTAAAATGAGTGCACATGAAGTGATTCTCACGTTCATTAAACACATACTACGTTGATGACTGAATGACAGAGACATCCAATACGTGGTTGATGATATCCGTATTAATGACATTGATAATAAGAGGTCTTGAACTAGATGCAGGCTGTGGGGGCACCAAAGCTGCGATATTGAAAAGAACTGAACTGAATTTGAAAATTGATTAATATATGTAATGTGAGGCCGATCTACTGGAAAACAGTAAGCAAACTTTATTTGAAAAAGAATATGAGAAGACTGTAAAGCTGTGGGGCAAGAAAATGATAAAAATAAGAAGAGATGGTCTTCATAAACATAACATAAGATATCCATGACCGTAATTAATACAGTGTGAACTCTCTTAAACTATGCACACCATGAAATCTCGTCACTAAGCATAACTTGTCACTCTGCGAAACAAATTATTGACTATAGTGCGACAGTGAGAATAAAAATGACCACTTATGTTTTGGAGTGCTATTCTAGTCAAGAAATACTGTAATGGATGATTATTGACTAAAGGGAATTTCGCAGACTGCTGGTGTTTGATGTGTTGAACTGTTTAAAGGAAGCATATTTGCTAGAAAAAATTCCTGTGAAATAACGCTTGTTATATGTTTTGACTACCTAGCTAATAGCATATTGCATGGCTAATAATGAAATGAAATGTCACATTTTTGTCTGACTCACTTAGCACGAGTGAAGAGATAACATTGAAAAAACTGGCAAAGGTTGAAAAACTCTGTGAAATCATATCTGTTATGATAAGTTTTGACTAGCTGCACGCTATGTTTGCCTTCTCTCTCTAATCTACACACGCGATATGAAATGTGAATTTGTTGACTGAAAGGAGTTTGATGATACGAATAGTAATTGCCGACATTGAGCTTAATCTCAAAAACATAGTTTCTGCAAAAAAAAAAAATAACATTAAATTAGATGCGAGCTGCGATTTGAAAACAGAAGATGAGTGATGTGTGGCTTATTGTGTGGACTCTGGAGATATGATCTCCACATATAAGTTTCTCAAGAAAAACGGTAATATTTTTCTTGTGTGTTTGGATGTAATGGCTAAACACGGATGTCATTTTCAATAATGTTATTTGCTCATCCGACAAAGATGATTTTCCCCGTTACGTTACATTGTGTTACAGAGGGCTAAAACTGGTAGACCGTAATATTCTTATGGAAGGAGATGTAATGGAGATGGACTAAGTCCTACTTTATTTAAAAATGTCATTTTGGGCTGTAAAAGTTGATTGCGTTACGTTACATTGTGTTAGAGGGCTAAAACTGGTAGAGGTCAATATTATATGGTAAGAGATGTGCTAAGTCATACTTTCATTTAAAAAATTACATTTTGGACTGCAAAAAGTTGATTTGCGATACGTTACGGTGTGTTACATTGTGTTACAGAGGGCTAAAAAGGGTAGTCAACAATTAATTATATGGTAGAGATGTAATGGAGATGGGCTAACCCTCACTTTCCGTTTCAAAATGACATTTTGGACTGCAAAAAGTTGATTTGCGTTACGTTACGTTGCGTTACATTGTGTTACAGAGGGCTAAAAGGGGTAGACGCCAATATTTTATATGGTGAGAGATGTAATGAATAAGGACTAAGTCATACTTTCATTTAAAAACGATATTTGGTCTGTAGAAAGTTATGTTACATTGTGTTATAGAGGGTTAAAACTGGTATACCGTAATATTCATATGCTATGAGATGTAATGGAGATATAGTGTTTGGCAAAATGGAGTTCACATTTTAATAATGATATTCGGACAACAGCCAGAAAGTTGATCTCCACGTTACTTAATGATGATATAATGCGATGCAATCATGTGCTAATATTTTATTTGTGTTAGAATGTAAGGGCTATAGGAGTTTGTCTAGACTTGCATACATTTTCAAATGCTATTTATGTAGGCAGTAGAAAGACTGGTTTCCCATTACGCTACATTGACTGTGTTACAAGAACTGAAAAACAGACTTAACCCAGAGCTATTTCACTATCGACTCACCGGTCTTATTCTCGTCGATTGGTGTTTTACATTGGATGATGTAGGTCTTAAGAGAGACAGCCTTGAACTCGGGGATAATGAACAAGTCAATTTAATAATAGTATCAAGACTGTGTTTTTCCATATTATCGTATATACGCTTACTTGCTTGGAATTTGTATGTGTGGAACAAAAAAAATATTTTGTGTTTGGATGTACAGTAATGGCTAAACATGGTTTTACATTTCATTATTCAGACATCGACGGAAAGTTGCTCGTTACTCTTAAAATGTTATTTGGGCAAAGAACGAAGTTAGTATATTGTCCACGTTACATTAATGATATTTGAGCAAAGAATGCTGACATCATGTTGGTCGTGTTACCTTACAAGGTTCTAAGGGTGTGAGCGATGGGTCTCGAAAATTGCCATTAGTCTAAGTGAAATGGAGAAAGATACGTGAACAGCGGCAGCAGGAGAAAGGAAATGATGTTACTTTCCCCAACTATTAAATGATCTGGAGAGAGAGAGAGAGAGCGAGAGAGCGAGAGAGAGAGAGAGAGAGTCCACTGAGTGCTATGTATATCCCACGCAGTTGTGTTTACATCAAATTAAGATTTGTTATAATAATAATAAGATTGAAGACCATCTTATGACTGGATATTCTTAAAAAAAAAAATGCTATTTGAGCAAAGAATGTTGTTACTAAGGCTTAGCACAGAACACTTGGTCTGGGAAGGGGGCAGTGATGGTTTGGCCATGGAGGGGGTAGTAGGGGTAAGGGTTTGGTGGGGTGGACGGGGAGAGGGTAAGGACCATCCCTTTACATTGGCTATCTCACTATGCCTCAATCCGCCGCGAAGGTGAGACCTTGACAAGATAGCTCCACACAACAGTAATGGCTGTAGGATGCAGAGGTGATGGAGATTGAGTAAACATGCATACATTTCAATGATCACAGTTAACATGAACAATTTGTAGGTAGAGATCGCGTCTTCGTGACGATATGGAATGTTTCTCTCTTTTAGTAAACGCTAGCCTACTGACTTTGACTGAGTTTACTAAATGAAGAGCCGTGTGGTGGACTTAGAGAGGGTGAGAGAGAGAGAGAGAGGGTGAAAGAGAGAGAGAGAGAGAGAGAGAGAGAGAGAGAGAGAGAGAGAGAGAGAGAGAGAGAGAGAGAGAGAGAGAGAGAGAGAGAGAGAGAGAGAGACAGAGACAGAGAGAGACAGAGACAGTGAGAGAGAGATAGAGAGAGACAGAGACAGAGACAGGGACAGAGACAGAGACAGAGACAGAGACAGAGAGAGATAGAGAGAGAGATAGAGAGAGAGACAGAGACAGAGAGATAGAGAGTCGCGAACCGTAGCGAAACGCACTGGTAATGGTTGCCCGGTATGGGAGCGGGTGGGGATGAGGGGTGGGAGTGATTGATTGATGGCTGACAGGTGTAGGTCTGTCGTAAGTATCTCGCACCTCCTTACCGGAATCCACAGTGTATGGGGAGTCGTCGTGGGACGAACATCAACACTCTGAAGACAAATGACCCAAGGGAATGGCCAACTTCTGCAGGAGAGTGCTCTCTCACCCCTCAACACTTGCGACTTCCTGTAGGGGAGCTAATGGTTTGTCTAACCTCATAATGACCCAGAGCACTCTCTCCAGACGAAGGGGAAGCTCCATCCAACCCACACCCAAAACAACATAACAGACTGTGTTGCCTTCTCCTCACATCTACACACTAACTCACGATTAAGGCTACGCAAAAACACACATACATATTCTTTTACTCATTTCTTACTCTTCCTTCTATTTTCTTACTCTATCACTTACTATACCACGTACTCTCACACTACTCCCATCTTTCCTGACTAGACACGCGCGCGCGGGGTGGGGGGCCGCACCTGCTCGCCCGCCACTCAAGTCCGCCACGCGCCAAACTTCCGGGAAATCCCCCAAAAACCCTATGTGACTAGACACCCGCGCTGCGACGACGACCTCGCGTGCCACCTGGCACCCAACAACATGACCTCCCCTCTTTCCTGACCACATACCCAAACACCGGATGCTCACACGCGTCCGAAACGCGCCAAAAATTCCCCGAAAATCCCCCAAAAACCTGTGCGACTACACACCTGCGCACCAGCTGTCGGATGGCACTCCAGGGAGTGCCACCTGACAGCTGGTGCGCACGGTCGTAGTCGCACTTTACACTACTATGATATGCGTGCCATGGTTTTTTTTGGGGAGACTACTGCTGTCACGTCCGTGAGAGCCAGTAGTAGTCTCTTGCCTACTAATGTGTCCCATTCGTTGATTGAGACTCTTCAGTGTTGTGGTTTTAGGGATGCGGCTGTGGTTCAGGGGGGTGCATTGGAGTTAATTTTCTATCTCGTGGTTAGTTTTCTCGTCTAAATAGGTTTTACGTTCATTAATGGGAGGGGTTGGACGGTACCCATTGCTTTCTTGGACCATTGTATGGTAGTGGTGGAGGTTGGGGTTCGGATCCAAGTGCGTGTTGGTCAGGGTTGGTGGATATCTAACTGTAGTTTGCTGCAGTGTCCTGATGTTCGTGACTGATTGCGGGAGAGGTGGGCTGTGTTGGTCGCCCGTAAACGTTGGTTTCCTTATCTTTTTGACTGGTGTAAGGGCGAGTGTACGAAGTTGTTCATTGCCTTAGTAAAGAGGAAGGTATGGGTTACTGCAGGTTCTACAGGCGAGGTTGATTCATTTGTATGAGTTGGTAAATCGGAGGTTTGATAGGTTCATGGATATTTTATTGTGTAAAGATCTGATTCGCGGGTTGCAGAAGTTTGCTGAGGGGAGGGTGCATATGCAGGCTGGGGTTGGGAAGATGTTGTTTGGCGAGCATCTTTCGCGGTTTTTGCTGCGGAAGGAGAAGGTGGATCACGAGTCTGTTGTAATGTCTGGGCTACATGTGCTGGATGGGTCGGTGTTGTCTAACATGAATGGGATTCTGCTTTATGTTTGGCGGAAACTTGAGGGATTGTATCGGACAGTGGAGAGGGATCGGGATTTGGAGAATTTTTTTCTTCCGTATCGTTCCTCTGGGTTGTCGTCGGTAGATTGTCTCGGTCTAGTTCTGGAAGTTGGTCGTTCGGAAGTTTGGGATGTTGTGCGCTCTTTCCGCAAAGAGAAAGTTCCAGGGTCTGATGGCATCCCGGCGAAGTTTTATGTCTCTTTGGGAAATCATTGGTTCTGATTTAATGGAGGCAATCCGGGTTTGTATGGAGAGTATGTCGTTGGCTGCTACGCAGGATAGTGGTATTGTGCGGCTGCTTCCGAAACCTGCGGATTTGCACTTCCTTTCGAAATGGCGCCCAATAATGCTTCTATATCATGATTATTTATTTCTCTCCAAGTTGTTGGTTGGTAGGTTTCGTTTGGTGGTGGGGTCGAATTGTGTCTGGGGAACAATTTTGTGGGGTCATGGGAGGACATTGATTTGTTGTAATACCATTTTCAGGGATGTGCTCCTTTATATGTCGGAGTCTCCTCTCCCAGCAGTTATGATCAATCTGGACTGGTTGAAAGCTTTTGGTCGGGTTCCCATTAGCATTGTGTTGTGGGTCATGGAGCGGCTTGGGTTACCCATCCTCCCCCCCCCCCTGGTTTGTGGATTGGGTTTGCATGATGTATCAGGGGTGTGGCAGTTGGGTTAGTGTCAACGGGTTATTTTGCTATAGGATCGGCAGGGGTGCCCTCTGTCGATAATCCTATATGTTATTTTTCAGGAACCTTTAGATTTAGATTTAGATTTTTTATTCAGGTAAAGGTACATACATTGAAGATGAGTTACAAACATCATTTTGAAATTTAAAGATAGATCTAGTACATACAATACCTAAAGCCACTAGTACGCATAGCGTTTCGGGCAAGAAACGCTTATTCTTTCAAGCGTTAAAAGCTTGTAGTTCTAGTGTTTCTCGGAGGTTACCAAATGGGTTCGTCTTCAAGGTGTGTGGGATATGTGGATGGCAAGGTAGTCTTTGAGGCTACAGAAGGTTCGGCTGTTGGTGTTCAGGATGTGGTGCGCCGTTTTGAGTTAGTCACGGGAGCTGTCGTCAAACATGATAAATCATGAATCATGGGGATGGGTAGATGGGCTTCTAGGGTGTCTTGGAAGGGGTCCTGGTTTCCTGTTGTACAGTCTGTCTGTGTGTTGGGGATCACTTTTGTTCATGTATGAGCAGACGCTGGGGTTTATATGAGATGCTGTCTCACATGCAGAGGTGGGGAGGCAGTTTGGATGCTGTCTAAGCAGGTCTTAACCATATATCAGCAGGCAATAGCAGTAACTTGCAAGGTGTTGTCTCGTGTCTGGTATTTGGCTCATTGTTTCCTGTTGGACAAACTTCGTGCTCGTGCTCTGGAGTGTGGTCTTTTGGTATCTGTGGTATGGCCATTACCACCCAATTCGCCGATAATTTTTATATATGAGGGGTGGTGGAGGGTGGGGTTGGTATTCTCGATGTATATGTCAAGTCGTTAGCTTTGTTTTGGGGGTCGTTTCGTATAGGGTTCGGGTTTGGGGAGGGGGGGGGGGGTTCAAACTCCTTAGTTTTGTATTTTTGTTCTATGTGGATTAATTACTTGATAGGGATGGAGGTTTGTCGGGAAGTGGCTTTTGTTGCTCTTCCAGTGTACTCATGTGCGATTCTCCTTCTTTGGGCACTTTGTAGGTTTCTGGTTTTATGTCCTTCAGTTGTTGTGAGGTGTATAGGGCACTTCTGGGTCAGGTGAGTCACAGGGTAGAAAGGTTGTACCTATTGTTTGCCTGGGGGGGGGGATGTTTGGGTCACGTTGCACAGACCGTATATCGCCCTGAAGGGGGCATATTCATGTAAATTAAAAGTGGTTCAATTTGCTTATAAATTTATTTATGAAATGGTTATAGAAAGGGCTGCAACTGGTCCAAGTTTCACCATCACACCCTAAACAGAAAAGGAGAAAAAAAATACACAACGTATTATGCAACGAATGTTCAACATTCTCAAATAATCTCAGGGAACACATGTGTCAACTAAAATGTCTACTATGTGCTGTAAAAGCACAAACTCTTGTAATAATTGTAATATGTATGTGCAATATATTTATGTAAAAAAAAAATTGTTTCTTTTTTTTTCTCTTTTTTTTTGTCAATTTTTTTTTCGTTTGTTATCAAGGGATTTGCATGAAACTTGCACACCTTGCTCAATGGATGCCTATCTGCAAGGGTGCCAATTATGAACGAAATCTGTAGAAGTCAAGCTCAGCTACAGGTGGCCGAACTTGGATCTTTATTTTACTCAGGAAAGTAATTTACAACTTCAAAGTACTTCAGAGCTTTCATTTATTAATCAATTTACATGCAAATTACACCTTATATGTAGAGTTTGTGTTTCTACAGCATTTAGTAGACATTTTAGTCGAAAGTCTATTTGTTGATTTTATAAAAATTTATAAACATCATATATTGCATATTTTTGGAAGGGTAACTTTGAATAATTATATTATTGCACTAAACACTTTTTTGATAAAACTGATCACTACAATCCTTTATTATGTGCTAAATTTAATATCTGAGTGTTATAGAAATGATTTTAGTTGACACATGTGTTCCCTGAAACTATTTGAAAATGTTGAAAATTCGTTGCATAATACGTTGTGTATTTTTTTTCTCCTTTTCTGTTTAGGGTGTGATGGTGAAACTTGGACCAGTTGCAGCCCTTTCTATAACCATTTCATAAATAAATTTATAAGCAAATTGAACCACTTTTAATTTACATGAATATGCCCCCTGAAGCAGCGGGAATTGATATTTCATTTCTTGCATGAGACGTTGCCTTCTAATGCCAGGTTATTTATGTTGGGTCTTGCAGACTCTGACGGTTGCTTTCAATTTGGGGAGTGTGAGTTTCAACTTCATGTAGTTTAATTTTTTAAATGGGTGATGGGGCTTGTGACCTGGTTGAGGGATACCATTGTGGCCTTTTGTGATCCCAAGATGTGGGTGGATATGCTACGTTTCTGGTTCATGTAGTTTCCTAGGTGGAATAGAAAAATTCAGAATACATTAAGGGTGCTGGTTTTGGATTATGTCTTTTGCTTGTAAGTTGGTAAGCTGGAAAGGGTGTGGTGTGACCCAGATATTGTGTTTTTAAGGGGGTAGGCTGTGCTATACTATGTGGTGGTTGCAGCGAACGTTTCCGATTTTGTTTTGATAGTTGGTTTATGGAGGCGTATGTGGGGAGTGCCTGCTTGTTGTAGGTTGTTGGGTCTTTCTCAGGTGTGTGGCTTCTTTACTTTGTGTGCTTATTGGGGTTGGTGGGTGAGAGTGCGGTGGTGGATCCTGGTTCTGTGTCCTAGGTGTGCACCGGTTAGGGGTCTGTGGTGTGTCGGTGCCGTGTTTTTCTGTTTTTTGTATGGTGTTCGGTTGCGATTGGGTGTCTCTATGATTTTCCTTTTTTGTGTTCTCCATATTTATTGTTGTTGCGGTGAGTCAACCCCCCATTTCAACTTCCGTATGATGGTTCCCTTGGTACTGTTTGTGGGGCTGGGGGTTCTTGTGGTGGTAGGTTGTCTGTTATTTTGTTGTGTGCGAGTGCATTTGTCTTGTTGCATGGTGTTGTTGTGTGCTTGTGTTGTTCTTTGTGCTCTTATGTGTGTACGACTGGGGGGGGGGGGGTACCTTCCGGCTCCATGTATTATATGTATGATGTTGGGTTGTGTTTTGTGTTTTTTTGCTGTGTGTACAATGTTCTTTGGTCTTTTTGTTTTATATTGTCACTTTGGTTGTTTTACTCCGTAATGTTACTTTGTGTTATTTCCCATATTGTGTTATCTTCTTCAACTGTTCCTTTTGTATTTATTCCCTTTAAATTTCACTGCATTCACTATGTTAGGGTACTACTGTGTGTATTGTCAGAGTTAAAATGTGTATTCTATGTTGTGTGTTATGGTGTTCTTTTTTTAGTACACCTTACTTGTGTTGATGCACATGCATAATTGTCCTAGAGCTGTATTTTGTGATCATTGGGTATAGGTTTGTTGTCTTGGTGTACTTTTCTATAGTCTGTATATGTGAAAATGTTTTATGACAATAAAGACATAAATAAAATGGAAGAAAGTTGTCAGTAGCAGCAGGTGCGTCTTCTTGACTGCTGCCACCTGAACACCAGCAAGTCCCTGCCAATCTGTGTTTTTGCTCCAGAAACTCAAACAGGATTCCACCGAGTCAAATATTAGAGCAGACGACTGTTTTGCAGTCTGTCCATCTTCTCTTGTATAAATACTTTCATTACTTTCCTCGTGTATTGTTGGGCCTTAATACTTCACACATACGCATGTAGTCTAAGTCAGTAAAGGATCTATGAAAGTTAGTGAGAATTTTCTTAGTAGAGATAAAGGCGAGAATTATCTAAAAATTAGTTTTGTTGGAGGTTTCACCAGTCCGTGGGAAGTTGGCACGCGATAAATTGACAGGTATTTACTAACGACATTGCAAGTAGTTCTTCATTGGATGGATTCATCTTGTTTCGAGCTAGTTACTAAGATTTTTGAAAAGTAAACTGAGGACGAACCTCATTCCCCACCTTGCATGACTAAACTGAAGTCTTCTAAAAGGTGTTCATCATATGATCACCTTCTTAGCCAGGAGCGCTAACATAGTCGCTCGGCGCTGGACACCTTCCACAAAAATGGAGACCAAAACTATATTCAATAATCTAGAGCAACACACAAGCAAACTGTTCACAGCAAGAATAATTTTATCTGATCTGAATTGGAAAATTCTGCCACTGACGTCTAAAATTCTTGGGCCCATTTTATAAAGCCTCAATTCACAACCTACTTGGGTCCAAGATATTAATCACTATAACTCTTAGATACTTTTCTTCATATATTTTGATATGCTGAATAGTGCTCGTCCTAACATACAAACCATATTTATAAAACTTATTATATTGTATATTGTAATTAAAATTTTGAATGAAAATTTATATACTTACGATGCCATGGTTGATTATAGAATAGTGTTGTTAACACCAGTATGTTGTTAACTTCAGCTGAAGCTCCAGCAAACTATTCTTGAGCCTTGGAGTTCTTATTAGTCTTACAAATAATTAGTGTGTTCATTGCTCGAGGCAACTAAGGCAGCCATTTCCTGTTGATTATAGAAAGTTTGTGAGACATGTATAATGGATCAACATTGCAAATACTGTGACATGAGGTTGAGTTAAGACGACTATAATTTTCAGGAGTATGTGACAATGCAATTTAGTTCATTGTGAACCTAAGACAAACTAAATATTGGGAACATATCTCCAGTCTGCTACATCAGTATGAAATTGTAACGTCATTACAATAACGTCAGTCTGCTACACCATGCACAAGATGATAATCTTCAGATAAACCCTTCAAACATACCTCTAAATTTTAATGACTTGGTGAAGCAACATATTGTCCAACTGTTTTTATTTGGAATTAGTTCAAGCAGTTAAATATTATAATAATAATTATCGCATGGTTTCACCTTATACATACGAGGTGAAACCATGTGATAAAATGTGACAAATGAATTGTCACATTCTGTGAACGAGCATTTCGTGTGGCCCTTCAAGTGAATAATGTGTTTTAACTTATTCTTTGAAAAGTCGTTATTCTGCAACTGAATAATGTTTTGTTTTACAAATATCGACAAAGAAGGCTATGATTTATAAGTATTTAAATTAATTGTATATCCGAAACATAAATCTGTGAACCAAAATGGAGAAAATTGTGTATGGAAGATGATACAGCATTTAGTTAAAATTTACTATATAATATAAATATTTATGACGCATTAAATTTTCAAAGTTTTTTTGAAATGCTGAAAATAATGATTTCTGGCAGCCATCATGATATAGAGTCAAATAACTTAAAATGCACTTAGACAAAGTATAAAGCATAAACAAAATGTTTTCAGAAGTTATCAGAAGTTTGGCTCTTTAAAATTATGAGAAAATATTATTTGTGTTCGTTCTTCCTGACTGTGAGGGGTTATTGATGTATATGGAACAGATCTGTCCCTTCATGGAACAGGGAGTATACTGTAGCATATAGTAGATAATTCTCGGGTTCAGTAGGCAGTTTGTGTATGTATGTGTTTGTGTTTGCGTTGCTCGGATGAACGACGGAGGTTATATCTACACTACAGATGACTTTCGTCACTGTGACTATCTACACTACAGACGACCCACATGTACATTATCTTCAACAGTGTATAATCATCGTTCATGATGGCTATAACCATCATAAATGTTCACTTGACATTCATAAACTGGTACCATCTACACCACAAGACCATCATCACTGTAACCAACTTTACTTCGTGTGCACACTGTTGCCATCACTATAACCATCTTCACTGTGGTTACAGTGAAGATATTGGATTTTCAGAATCAACAGAGAATGTGGATAAATTATCTGAGACTTGTCCAATTTCTGGTTGTACAAATTTGGGTGAGGCTGACTTGGATAATGGATTTATACTTATTTGCTCTTGAAACTGTATAATTTTACCCAGATGTTCTTGGAACTCCTCCTCCTCTAATTGTGTTTTTGGGTGAGAAAGGTGTTTAGTCTGAGTGCATATTTTGTTGGTTGAGGCGTTGAACATAATTATTCGCTGTATTCGTTTGCCTTGTTCGGGTTGAATGTAGACACGGTAGTCGCTTCTGTATATATTTATTGACCGAGACAACAAGGTATATATCTGGCCAACCGAGGTCCACCTTACTCTGGGTCTGTGAGAGAACTGAGGCTGCTGGGAGCATGCTGATGCTCCTCTGTCTGGCATGACATCAGAGGCCTACTTGCCTGTGATTGGTTATATTTCAACTGACATAGAATTTGAGTATAACACCGCTCGGACACACTACCAAGTCGACGACCCCTGTCGACAAGCTCTGGCTAGCTATATAGTTACAATGATACTGAAAGGACCTCGTGGCATTCAATAATGGCTTACATGTGAAATTTGTATAATAAAACATTGAAAGAAGATCAGGTGTGCGTAATACTAACAACTCGGCATATATGCACCAAAAAAAATTCATCATAATAGGTGAAAATCATGGTAACAATGCTTTGATTAAATCAGAGTATTAAGAACATGTTTATGTCTACTGATCAAATATGAACAATACAACTCAAGGTATTGCCTAAACAAAATTATTAACATGTGTCAATAGCATGTGCTTGAAAACCATACAAAATTAAACAATTATTACATTAATGGAACAAAGTTCTGACCTAAGAACCACAAATAAATTTCAAGATAGATAATGATTTTTTTTCTCTTTTTTTCTGAAATATACAATATATTTACAAGACCAATGTACAATATATTTAATGTGCCATATATTTACAAGCTATATACAAGACCTGGAACAAGAAGACTAACATCTGCGTGATAGCAGTCAGGATTCACTGGCCTCAATGAGGTTGCTAGAACATTAATGAACTCTTATGACAAGCACTGTAAAAATACAAATGGTAGTAGACTTAACATGGCATCTAATTTATAACAAAATAAAGTTCAGAAAAACTATACATTATATATAATGGTAATAATAAGACACATGTGGTAGAAATATTGCAAATTATTTTTATTTTTTTTCAAAATAAACAGAATAACTGCAGAGTGCACTCAGTTATAAATTCTGCGGATATCTACACCTTGCTCATCCAGAGCACTATACAACTCTGGCTCTGACTGAAGGTCCGGAACAGATGAAACTTCATGTGACAAGCTATCATCTTGAGAGATATCCTCGTTAACATCTAACCAATGGACATGTGGTAAGTGCACGGTTGAAACGAGAGGTCTAGATCTAAGAGTATAGTTGCTAGTATGGGGTTACTGAACATCAAGTGGTCTGTCAACCACAGAAGGTGGTGTCCGAGTAGGAGTATCTGTCTGGGTAAGTTCATTGTCATCTTCCTCATCAGTCTCGTCAACAGTCATTTTAGCTAACTTCATGTGGTCTAAATGTTCATTTATATACTCTCCTGTTAACAAGCTCTTAAGTCTGTATTTGTTACCTTTGATAAGCTCGATTACCTTATATGGACCCAAAAATTTCTTAGTTAACTTATACATAGGACCAGACCTGTGTTGGTTAAGTATCATTACTACATATCCAATAGTTATTTTACTGGGTTTAGCTCATGCATTCCTTGCTAGGGTGAACTCGGCTGTAGCTTTGGACAGTTGTTCTCGTTTTTTCTTGAATACTAATTGCATCTGTCTACGCTTCACTTGAACAAAATCATCTACGTTATATAAGGGAGTAGGAGGTACGTTAATCAATTCATTAGGGAGGATCTTATCTGTACCATAAAGAATAGTGTGAGGTGTGTCACCTGTAGAAACATTAATTGAAGAATTTATAGCACACTGAATTAAGGGTATAAAATCATCCCAATTGTTGTTATCAAAATTCAACGTGACTCTCAAGGCATCTAACACTTTCCTGTTAGTACGTTCGACTAGTCCATTACTTGCTGGATGATAAGGCATGATGCTACATTTTTTTGATGTTATATAAATCACACAAGCTAGTTAAAATACTATTACTGAATTCTGGACCATTATCTGAAAGGATTACTTTAGGCATACTATATAAACAAATTATTTGGTCATGGAATGCACTGGCTATAGTTTCTGCTGTTTTGTTCGGGATAGGAACTAGTTCGCAAAACCGTGAAAAATTATCGACCATTACAAGTAAATGTTTGTTCCCTCTCTCTGTTTCCGCAAAATTTGTCAATAAATCCATCGATATTCGTTCCCAAGGAGCTTTAGTTGCTGGGTACACCTGAATTGGATTAGGTCCTGAAACATGTCCCTTGTGCTGTAAACAAGTTAAACATCTGTCAACATAATGAGCAATCTCCTTAGCCATTTTTGGCCAAAAATACTTCAATCGACCTTGTTGGAGTGTACGATCCATTCCTGGATGTGCACTTGCAGGAGCATCATGGATAATTTTTAACACAGTTGGTACCAAGACAGCTGGAACAACTAACTGACAACATTTCCTCGGGGCTGTCCCTAGCTTTACTACTCTACACAGTAAATTGTCCAACATAACTAATTCTTTCAATGGTGCTGTCGGTTTATGAATCGGGCGAGTGTCTTGCTTAGTCAAAAATTTAATGACGGGTGCCCATATGGGGTCTTGTCTTTGTTCCGTTTCTACTACTGTAGCATCTAATGCTGGGTAATTTAACTGAATCGCAGCTACGTGTCGAGAAAACGCATCGGCTACAACATTTTGCTTCCCTGGAATATATCCAAATGTGGGATTGAATTCTTGAATTGTGAGCAAATATCTAGCAAACTTTCCAACTGGATTCTTATTTTTGAACAAGGGAATTAATGGTTGGTGATCTGTAAGAACATGAACTGGGTAATTATAAATTGTATCCTTGAAATGTTTAAGTGCCCAGACAACTGCCAAGGCTTCTCGTTCTGTTGCGCTAAAATTTTTCTCTTCTTTAGATAATGTACGGCTAGCATAAGCTATTGCGTGATCTCTGTGACCTTCTGTTTGAAGTAATGCAGCACCTAGGCCTATGTCACTAGCATCTGTAACCAACGTAAAAGGTTTAGAAAAATCTGGGTACCTAAGGACAGGTGACGAAATCAAGGCTGCTTTGAGTTTTTTGAATGACTGATCCTGGGCCTCTCCCCAAACAAAGGGTTCGTCTTTTCTTTGCAACTTGTAAAGCGGAGCAGCTATAATAGAGAATCCAGCAATAAACGAATGATAAAATCCTACAAGACCTGTAAATGTCTTACGGCTTCTGCGGTACGAAGTGTTGGAAAATCACGGGCAGCAATAATTTTTTATTCATTCAATGTAATACCTGAAGGTGTAAATGTATGACCTAGGAAATTAATCTTCTGCTTTAAAAATGAACATTTTGCAAGCTTTATTTTTAAATTAGCTTCAGTAAGTTTTCCAAGTACTTTTTCAAGGTTCTGGAAATGAGTCTGAACATCTTGCGACATGATTATGAGATTATCAAGGTAAACTAGAAGCGTACTTCCTATCAATGTACGAAATAGATTTGTCATGAGCCATGAAAAGGTTATTGGACTACTACGCAAACCAAACGGCATTCTTTTGAAATGAAAATGACCATTGGGAGTACTAAAGGCTGTCAATTGTTTACTTTCCTCATCAAGGGGGATTTGCCAGAATCCCTGCAACAAATCTAATGTTGAGAATACTTTGTTTCGACCAATACTTTGCAACAAATCATTTAGAACTGGAAGTGGGAAACGATCAGGTATTGTTACTCTGTTAAGCTTGTGATAATCGATTACAGGTCTCCAAGTCCCATCTCGCTTTGGTACAAGAATCAATGGAGCGTTCCATGGCGAATTACTCGATTCAATTACATCACTCTGTAACATTTCCTGTACAAGTCTATCGGCTTCTGCTCTCTGAGAATGGGACGGTAAGCTGGTACATAAATAGGCGTAGTTCCTTGTTCAAGGGGAATTTTATGTGTAATAAGAGGAGTGAGACCTAATTTTTCTCCTGGTAGAGCAACAACAGCTCTATTCCTGTTCAAAATTTCCAAAAGCTGAGCCACAGAGTCAGGAAAATCAGTAGGACTGAGGTGTTGCGCTTGCACCTCTGGCTGAGATCCCTGTTCTCCTGGTGTGAGTGTACAAAACAGTATGATCCATGGAGACATCATCCACAACTCGCACCGGTAACCAGTAATGGGCAAATCTACAACATGGGTACCAGACTGGAGATGGATGTCGCCATTACTAGTGTTTGCAATAAATAATGTAACGGTACCATCCTGCACTGTCTGCCAGGAGGGTTCAACAAATGTACCATTCACTTTACATGTTTCACTTTCCGCAATCACATCCGACAACTCAGGCACTCCCTGAACCTTAACTCTTATTCTGGTGAGAGAATGAGGGTGTAGCAGTGTCAGTAGCCGTGGAACCACTGACTTCAAAGATGGAAGCTGCCAGGCGAGCGAGACAACGAGAATCCGTTAGGGCGTCCCCTTCCAGAAAGTCCCGATACTCATTCTCCTTAACAACTGCACAACTACTATGCTTCAATCGAGTGCCTGTTTTCTCAGGTATGCTACCACGACAATGATCTGACAAACCTATGCTAGCAAAGCGGGTGTCAACAAAATTAACGTAATCTGATTGAAGGTTGAACTCATGGCCCTGTCGATACATGCTACACAAGGGTATGACGTGGTCTTTGATACTTATATTCCAACGATGGGGAAACAGTGCAATATTTTCATCAATCATGGTGTACAGACCTAAGAGAATGTCTCCAGGAAAATGAATAATGTCAACAACTAAACATGTTATAGACAAGTGACATCATTGAACTTGAGTGGAGGTCAATTTTCACCCTGAACTTTTACTTTATTTCCTGAAATACCTCTTAGAAAAGGTATGTGTGACTGTTTTAAAGTAGTAGGGTGCTTACTTTCAATGTCTCTAAGAGCTGAGGGCTTGACAATATTAATTTTTGCACCTGAGTCAAGAAAAACTTTTAAAACTCTACCATGTACAATGGCTGAGACAAGGGGACCATCACTTGAGACTGGACAAGTTACTACTTTTGACTTATGTTGTCTGGAATATCTGCGTCTTGTTTGGGTCAAATTTACTGTGATCCGTCAACATCTACAACTGGTCTAGAGTCAGTGTCCTCCTCTGTCAAGTGTCCAAATCTATTTTGGGTAGCTACTGAATACACAGGGAGGGCACTAGGATTGGCTAGCTTGAATTGGTTAGCGGATGGCCTTGGGGTTTCCCGACGACATGGAGTGAACATTCTGAGCTCCAGCATTCTGTGACTGAGCATTATAATTTGAAGGTGCATTATAGCTGGTCTGGGAGTTGTAATTACGAGAGTTCTGATAATGTCTTGGACGCTGTGCGCCTCGCCAAGACTGACTGTGGGAGTTACGAGGTGGAGATGTCCTTTGCCTAGCTCTACAATCCGCAGTGTGGTGACCAACTTGAATTGTCTAGGAGGTGATGATCTAGGGGCGGACCAACAGTCCCTTGCGAGGTGGTTGCTCTTACCACAATGCCAACATGAGGGAGTGATGGTTGTGGACTATGGCGTTTCGGCAATTTATGAGGCGGCGAATTTGACTGGGGCTACGAGCATGGGTACGCTTCTGCGACCAAGAGTTTTGATAGTTTGTGGGAGGATGCTGAGAGCTTGTTACTACATTTACAGTATCAGAGGGTGGCAACAGTTGAGCACTTCGGGGAGCTAGTTTATCGGGGGCATTGTTAATAGCCTCAAACACTTCACCAATTTCATGTTTAACACCAAAATTTTGTTGCTCAATGATTTGTTTAGTATGCTCTGGGGCAAAATGCATTAAAGTCCCAAATGCTATCATCTCGGCCATAGCCTCAGGGGACAGATTATTGTCTTTATCTAACCAAGTCGAATTATTCATAGCAAGAAACTAAGGCATACAGATACTGATCGAGACGGCTAGTAAATGCATTAAACGATTCACCAGGCTGCATGGTGGCATTGGCAATTTTCTTAACTAACCTATACGGGTCAAGGTCTCCTTTGTTAACAAAGTGACGGCGAAAGAAATCCTTAAATTCGGGCCAAGACTGGAGGCTAACAATGGCTTTCTCGTCAACAACGAAACGTGCATCACCTTTGGTTGTGTCTACAGCTGACCGTGCAAATGCTAAGTATTCGGCATCAGTAGGCTTAGAAAAACGTGCAACAGTTTTCGCTTCAACCTTACTAAACCATGATTCTAATAAGCGCGATTCCCCAACAAAAAGAGGAATAGCCATTTCCTGAGCTGATCTCTGGCCATTGGGGTGAGCAACTGCTCCTGTTGAGTCTGAAGGGGTTTCAACAGTGGTAGGCATTGTCACAGCCGTGGAAGTAATATTTGAACGCAGATTATAATTAAGTGCACCTGGCATCAGAAATAGTATACACAAAAATAAACACACAAAAAAATATCAACTTGGCTAAAGTAAAAATGGCAGAAATAAAATTATTAAATTGGGCTTGGCAAGAAAATAATTAAGAACAAGCAAATTGTAAACTAATTTTAGCACTCTTTCATTAAAAAAAATGTCTGGAATTAGATGTACGTAAATTAATTAAACCAGACTAAGCACAGCAATTTAAAATAAAAACTGGGAAATGCATTGCAAAATTTCATTAAAAGACTCAACACAACAAGTGGCAATGCAAGAAATATGGATGTAGCACATAAACTGGACACAGGAATGTATATAACTGCTATGGTAAAAATTTAAAATAAAATGCTTAAAGGATAAATTTCAAGTTAGGTCTGGAGAAATATCAAAAATTTTCTATGTTCTATTGTCTATGGAAATCTCAAAAAACAAATTCTATTATGCAAAATAAACTGCTAGAAACAATTATTTCTTACTTCTCTCACCTTTGAATTCACTAATGACACTAGTAACAATTAATGAATAATGGAATCAATGCAGGAAATATTGAAATGACTCAGAGAAACTGAGGAAATGGAGGACTGAATCAGCTCCAATATTTAACAAGTCACTGAAAGGTTAATTCATAAGATATTATGGATATTTTATGTAAGTCACGTTTTAAAAACTTGGCACGTTGTTCTCAACTAACAATTACTTATCTCAGGGCTGCAGGATTTTCAATATAACAGTGGCCAACACAAAAACGGCGGCAGGGCTTGTGAAGTGGCACATGGTGAGGTCTGTTTACAATCTGGTTTCGACAGCAGCGCTCCTAGCGGCAGTTTGAGCGAAGCTGACCCCACACTAGATTGATGTTGGAAACACGAAGATAAACTCTGACGACGACGTTATTGCGACGATATCGGTGGAGAAATCACGATAGGGAGACAGGAGTTCACAGAAGAGTGGTGTAGCAGGAGGCTGTGGCGAGGTGTGTGAGCTTGAGAGGGAGGCGAGGTGGCGGTGTGTATGGTGGCGACACTTGTCAAACAATTGTAGTCTTTCTTTCACCAATTCCTCTTGGAATAAACTGTACAACACCCACATAATCACTTGATACTTGCGACGATGGCTGACCAAGATTTCCAGTAGCTAGAACACTCACAAAGCTTAGATACTGTCAGCTTGGGCGGCGGCGGTGGTGGTGATGCAGGTTCCCACGTGGTGGCGCGAGATTCAAAAATGGCTTGGCGGGCGGAAGCTTCCTTCCTCCTCACTGATGAATGAGCGTTCTCACAGGAAAATATTGACCCTTACTTCTGAACGTTGGCCTGGAGTAGTGGTTGATGGCAGGACCCCGGTCTGGCACAATATTTGATGCTTGGGTGGCAGGATGGCGGCTTGTGGAGGCGGCTGATGGCGGTGGCGGCTGTACTGTGAAACACACGGCGATGCTGGGTACTTGAATTTTAGTTTCCAGAAAAAAAAAATTCTGGGTCCCACTGCTGCTACCAGTATTCGTTTGCCTTGTTCGGGTTGAATGTAGACACAGTAGTCGCTTCTGTATATATTTTATTGACCGAGACAACAAGGTATATATCTTGGCCAACCGAGGTCCACCTTACTCTGGGTTTGTGAGAGAACTGAGGCTGCTGGGAGCATGCTGATGCTCCTCTGGTCTGGCATGACGTCAGAGGCCTACTTGCCTGTGATTGGTTATATTTCAACTGACATAGAATTTGAGTGATGTCAATGAGATATCCTTTCCCTTAAAACCAAGTCTGGTGCCCTTGAGGAGATACCAACTTTAATCTACAAGACAGCCTCCAGATCTTTAGCCCCTGCTATTGCTTTGCTCTTCAACAAGTCACTTTGAACTCCAAACCTTTCAGATATTCTAAAAAAAGCGAGAGTAACGCCTGTCCACAAATGTGGTGATCTCACAGATGTTAACAACTACAGACCTATATCAATCCTGCCAAACTTGTCAAAAATTTTTTGAAAAACTAATCTATAAGCAGCTTTACTCATATCTAGCCAAACTCAATATACTTAGCCCTTGCCAATATGGCTTCAGGCCCAAAAATGCACTAACGATGCACTTATTAGTATGCTTAACTCGATTCATACAGCTCTTGATAAAAATGAGTTCCCTGTTGGGTTATTTGTGGACCTGCGTAAAGCTTTCGATACTGTCAACCACCAAAACCTTCTTCTTAAATTACATCATATGGTGTCAGAGGACTCTCCCTACAATACCTCAAATCCTACCTTACTGACAGGCTTCAATGTGTTTCTGTGAATAAGACAATTTCTCCCACCCTACCCATTAACATTGGTGTTCCCCAGGGCAGCATACTTGGCCCTCTCCTCTTTCTCATCTACATTAATGACCTTCCAAATGCCTCCCAACACCTCAAACCAATTCCTATTTGCTGACGACACAACCTTCATTTACTCCAGTCCTGATCCCCTTGCTCTAAATGCCACAGTAAATACTGAGCTAAATAAAGTCCATCTGTGGCTAACTGCCAACAAACTCACCCTTAACATTGACAAAACTTTCTATATTCTGTTTGGCAATAAATCCTCTAATCAAATAAATCTCAAAATAAACAATACCCAAATTTGTAACAAATTAGATGGCAAATTCCTTGGCATTCTCATTGACCACAAGCTGAATTTCCAGGGACACATTCTAAACATATCAAAAAAGTTTCAAAAACTGTGGGCATTCTTTCTAAGATCAGATATTATGTACCACGCCCTGCCCTGGTGACTCTCTATTACTCCCTTATCTCAACTATGGTATTTGTGCTTGGGGCTCTACTACCCAAAATCACTTACGTCCTCTAATTACTCAATACAAAGCTGCTATTAGGACAATATCCAATTCTGGCCCAAGACATCACTCGGTACCCCTACTCAAATCTCTGAATATGTTAGACATTAAGTCACTGCACATTCTCTCGTGTGTATTATACATGTATAAAACGCTAAACTATAATGCCAATCCTGATCTCAAAAGCTTCATAGAAGGTTGTAACAGAACCCATGAGCACCACACCAGAAATAAATACAGTTTTGATATTCCTAGAGTACGACTTAATCAAACCAGAAATGCTCTACAAATCAAGGGGCCCAGAATGTGGAATGACCTTCCCAACCATGTTAAAGACTGTACCTCTCTCAACCAGTTTAAGTTAAAAACGAAGCTATACCTAATAAATTCCCTGTAACCTACCTTACCCCTCTGTTGTCAACCCATGTATGTTTTTTTTTTTTTTTTTTTTTTTTCAAATCAATGCTGTTTGAATGTAATTTTCTGTAATAATTTGTAATTGTATTTGTGCTGCTTTTTCAACAATGTTCCCCCCTCTTTTACCTCTATTTTTATTTGTTCTCAACACATTTTATTCTTTTTACCCATTAGTTTTAAGCTTTAGTCATTAGTGTTTTTTCCTGCCCGAAACGCTTTGCGTAATAGTGGCTTTAGGCATTGTATGTACTAGCTCTATCTATAAAGCCAACAAACTTTGTAAAATCTCTTTATGTATGTACCTTTACCTAAATAAAATTATTATTATTATTATTATTATATAACACCTGCCTCTGCAGCCCATATTTGTTTTTGTTTGGTCACCTCTATGTGACTTTCAAGTACTTTGGATTTCACATTTCACTGGATTAATTTATCACACATATTCAGTTGTTTAGTCACCTGAATAAGTGTGATAAATTAGTTGATTGGTAGCATAGATATGTGCTGTGGTACAATATACAATTACTAGACATTTTGTCTGTTGCAATGGGGCCAGATTCACGAAGGTACTTAAGAAGGTTTTTCTTCTTAGCTACGAATGTTTTCCTTCTTAGCGCCTTTCGTTTCGGCTACGTCGGTATTCAGGTAGCTACACTAAGTGGAAAAACCTTCGTAAGTTTGGTCCGGGATCTAAGTGAGGTTTCGACCACTCGTAGCTTTACGTAAACTGGATATAACTCAATTTTTCTCTACTACATAACACGGGGATCGATTTTAAGATTTTGGAACATAAACAAAAGATTATAAAAATTGAATCTCGTAAAGAGGAGTCCTTCGTGTTAGTTATATATGCATTCTCTGCTTGAAACTTTGAGTAAATATGTCTTTCATGATATTAGAATTAGTTTTATAATAGCAAGATATTATACCTGTAGTTATTAAGTAAATAAACACTGGTGAACATGAAATATGAGAGAAGGTGATGAGTCCTGCCTGATGGGATCATTTACTATCAACAAATGCCCCTGTTCACCTAGTAGTACCTTAGCTATACATACCCATTTCTAATTTATTTAGTTTGGTTTTATTTTGAGATTAAATCTGGGTGAGACATATAATAAAAATATGCTGCACAAATGATGTTAGGTAAGGAGAAGGGTAAAAATGTCAAAAACTTTAATCATTGCATACTTAAAGCTATAATTATGACTATATACTGTAGATTATTAAAAAAGAGATAGGGAAGTAGGGGTCCAAGACCTCTTCCTGTTATACAACTTGGGTGTGGAACAAGTAATTATCAACAGAAGGCACCATGCCGGGAAGGCTATGTAGCAGTAAGACAGTGAGGTGAGGCAGCTACTTATTTGAGAAATGCTTATTTTATTTACCTTATAAGCTGAGGCAACTTATTTTATTTGAGGAATACTCAGCTGATTCCTCCACATTTAGCATGGAACGAATTTGTGTCCAAGACCTCTTCCTGTTACACAATTTGGCTGTGTGTAACCAAACTAGAAGTGCTCTACAAATCAAGGGACCCAGAATGTGGAATGACCTCCCGAATCATGTCAAAGGCTGTACCTCCTCAACCAGTTTAAGAGTAAAACCAAGTACTACCTAATTAACTCCATGTAACCTAACTTATTCCTAAATGTCAACCCATGTCTTGCTACTTTTTAAACAATGCTGTTTACCAACGTGTACAATTGCTGATTTCTGCTATGTTACCCCCCTATTTTTATTTTTTATTCCTTCTTTCAACACAATTTATACCTAATCCCGATTACTATTAAATTTTAGTCTAAGTGTTTTTTCCCCCACACCTTGCCCGAAATGCTATGAGTATTAGTGGCTTTAGGTATTGTATGTACTAGCTGTCTGTAAATCCAACATTGTTTGTAAATCAACTGTATGTACTTTTCCTGAATAAAATTTATTTATTATTATTTATTTATTAATCAGTAAGTATTAAAAGAAGGCACCAAGCTGGGAAGGCTATGTAGCACATTGTGTGTAACAATAAACCAATTTTTTTTTAACAAATAATGCACCTGTATGATAAACAAATCCTGTCAGCTGTAAAAATATTGATGCAGTTATTTAAATAAAAAATATAATGAAAGAAATATTACTGGTTTATTTTATCCTATCTTTTGTACTGTACAGTATATCCAAGGAAGTAAAAAATTGAGACATAATTCACAATTTAATGAATGTTTCTATAATGATTAGCATGGATTAGCAGTTCAAAAGAAATATGACTTTCATATCAACATGAGATCTTAATGATCCATGGTTAACATGATTTAATAAGGATAATACAGTACTGTATTTGTAATAATAAAACTATAATTTAAAATCTTTATTACTGATTTTTTTTATTAAAAAGATTAGGTATACACAGCAATGTGCTGCTACCCTATTCTATATGGAATATTACACAGTGTAGATAAAAAAACTAGCTATAAGTTTATCTAAACTCCCATCTCACAGGATGGTTAGACATACATGGAATCAAGGTAGAAAATACCAGCCTCAATACAAAAAACAAATCAACTCTGACTAAACAACTCTTCGCGATTTTCACAAGAGATAGGCACTGATTCATGGAAACATTATATTATAATTACTCTTACCAGTTTCTACAAGACTCCTCTCAAACAATGTATTTTTTAACATGTTTAGGTATACACAGCAATGTGCTGCTTCCCTATTCTGTATGAAGGACCACAGTGTAGATAAAAAACCAGCTACAAGCTCATTCAACATCCTCACCTCACAGGATGGCCAGTCATACATGTAATCAGGAGAGAACAAAATACTTAATGCTGATCTATTAGCTTCCACTGGCAAAATCTGGGTGCAGCACAACAATATCTTCCAATATTCCTGAGTGTATGAAGTAATTGCAGAGCTAAAAGTACCCTATACCATTTGGTATGAAGTCACTGATAACAAGGCAATCACAGATATAGTGTTGGGGAGTATGTTCTCTCAAGTAGGACTGAAAACAGATGTTTTTTCCACCAAGAGGGCTATAAACCCATGGAACCGCCTACCCGCTGAAGCCGTAAATGCCAAATTCCAGCTAAAAAATATCATTAAAGCAATTGACGGGCCCTTTAACAAGCCGCCGGCTTTCTGTCCTCTTCGAGGCCACTAGATAGTTAGTGGCCCTTGGGTAAATTCAGTAAACATATACAATAATTGTCAGCGCATCTTCCGAGCAACAAGGACAGCTACACAGTATCTCTTAGAATTACGTAGGTAAACAACAAATGTAACATATTTGTTTACTACAATGTCGGTGCTGGCTGTAGAAGTTGAAAAAACATTGTTTTACTTCGAAATATACTAATTTTATAAGAAAATTCGACGTAAATAGGAGGCAGTAGAGCTCCGATAAACCAGCGCTAAATCTTCAATATGAAGAATGTTGCTGCTCTCTGATTGGCCAAACGAAACACAGTAGTGACCTCTATCGGCATGCAGGTGAACCAACAAATTTCTTCCTAAGTGGACGTTATTGAATCGCACCTAAGCATCTTCTTAGGGCACACTTAGGAACCTTCGTAGCAAACCCACTTACGAAGAAATATATGGAGCTTCGTGAATCTAGGTCCTGGCTGCTGAATTCTGTTTTGTTGGGCCCATAAATTCGTAATGGAAATAACTGGGGTATTAGCTCATAAATTTTGAACAAACACTGATGGAAGTAGCCTCGGATAAAATGTGCCGTCACAAGGCTTAAGTCCTACTTCCTTGGAGGTTAGCACATACAAATAATATATGTATAATCACACACAAATGATTTGAGTGGTAATCAGTGCCCCTGTTGAATATACTTCAGGTTGGCTCCTCAAAATCACCTTTGGTTGGTGTAGACAGTAATTAATACTCAAAGGTAAAATGACTGTAGGTAAATAATTATAGATACACAGTAGAACTCATGCTGGTATAAATTCTACCCGAAATAGGGTCTGCACAAATAATTAATGGTGTTAAGCTGTTGAGTATAGTACAACTAGACTATGGTATTAAATGGGATTAGATTAAATTATATTTTGTTCAAATAGTCAATAATAATCCAAACCTGTAGTGGGTTGGTAATTAGTTAAATAAAATACAACATTGTTTAGTAAAGACTAGTGCAATATAATTTAATTGGGATTATATTTTATTTGTTAAATAATTCTCTATTCAAGAAAAATTATATATACAATTGGTGTTGTTAGCCTCTTATTAACTTATTAGTTATAAAGTATTATTTAGTAAAGTATTAATAATACTATAATAAAGTATTACTTAGAAGTATTATTTCTTTTATTAGTGACTTTGCAAAATTAAACACCACAATATTTTAGTGTGGATATACTGGCAAAGACGTAGGAACAATTTGGCTGGTTTTAATTTAAGTGGTGTCCTTCCACAGATTAAACACGCCACGAATTTGGTGGATGTTACTCCATGAAAACCACTGAGAGGTAATGCTTCTGGGTGGCTAGTCTGAGGGTGGCTTTATTTGTTTATAATATATTGTTTACTGATTTATTGCACTGTTTCATTTAATTTGATGGACAAGTTCGAAGTTGACCAATAATTTGGTCAGAGAACTAGTATAAAGTTCCTGATTGATCCGGTTCATTGAGGACAACTAATATGGGGGAAAACTGACTCCTGGGATTTATTTATTTACAATATATATATTTATATTAATTTATATAGTAATTTATTTCTTACGTTAATTTATTTATTTCGATAGTGGACTGTATGAGTTTATTCCACCAAATCATTTCCTACACATTATTGGGTTTATTATTTATAGTCAATCAATCGAAATTATTGTTTGGTAGAAATTCACTACAATGTTAAGACTACATATGTTATTAATTAAAATTAAAACAACTACAGCATCTTATCTGTATATTTGATTATGGCCTGTTCAACCAGATATGACCATGAAAGAACACACTAACGGATACTCCTCGTGGGTGAGGCTGGCTTCATCACATGTTATCTGTTGTATCAGGTAGTTAGTGCTAATTCCCCCTTCATTTTCAAAGGACACACACAATCGTAACCTATATATGACAGCTATATCAGGGGTAATATTGTTTTAATTGAATAGATAAGATTTAAGTAATATTTACCCTGTTTAGGTTGCTCGCTAGCATTCTAACCGATCCTCTAATCTACCTAACATTACTGGCCAGGAATGAATTAGATATAACGGGTTTCAGGTAAGAACACTTCCCATATTGTAGACGAGACTCGTGTTGATAACGGGACGTTTTCGGTCTCGTAATACTGTGTCTAGAGGGAAAATTGTGCGGAGTTTGATTCTGCTCCAGGGTGGCGGTGCTTACGTTAAATATTATATAGCGTCGTCCTCCACTCAGCTCAGAGAAATGCCATTCACTCACCGGTTCCTATACTGTCTTTTTATTGACAATTGGAGGTAGACGTTAGTTTGTTAGTAATTATATTAGATCCAGTCATAGAGAGTTTTTTCTTATTGATTGTAATGCTAGCCTGGTCTTTTAAGAGGAATTCACAATATTATTAACTAGTGAATAGCGATGTGGCAATGATATCGCTGTTTTCTTCCGGGGTAATTTCCACTGAAGTCTCGTTTTCTTTTAGTTAATTTGTTGGTACAAACAGCAGCAATATTATCTACCCATTGTATTAAATGTTAGTAAATGGTGTCGCTTCTCTGACACCATGAGTGAACCACATAATCAGTCAGTTAAGGCATCCCAGTGTCACTAGGATGCTTGGAAAATCAATGAGATTTTCCCTTATTGGTGAAGCAACTTCATGCAGGTCGGCGTTCAATCCCCGACCGCGCAAGTGGTTGGGCATCATTCCTTCTGCCCCCCCCCCTCTGGTCCCATCCCAAACCCTTATCCTCGTCCCTTCCAAGTGCTTCATAGTCGTAATGGCTTGACGCTTTCTCCTCATAGTTCCCTTCCCTTCCTTGCATTCCAAAAGTAGAATTGCTGGACAACAAAACAAGAGTGCATGAAGAGAATGTGTGAAACTCTAGGTCGGTTTAAATGGAAGCATTAGAAATTCTACAGGATTCAGTTGAATCCCAAATTGCAATCCTTTTGACCATGTCGTGACTTATTCGTCTAAAGCGCTTGCTTGCAGGTACCCAGAGCATAGGTTCGAATCCTTGTCACTCCTACTGATTTTCTCACAAGCGAAAATCAGTTAGGATGACAGCCGTTGCCGGATCGTCGAAGACAGCGACTGCCGTCCGACCCAACACGTCGGGTGATGACGTCAGTGACATTGACTCCAATCAGAATGACGTGAAGAAGCTGATGCAAAAGAAGAGCAAGAGGAAAGGCCAGAGAAGTTCTGCAGTGACTGGACCTGAAGTCCAATTCTGATGACCACTCATTGCACTCTACAATGGTCTGTAGTGTTGGTAGCTGCAGACGATGACAAGGTAGGCCAGCCGGGCCTATATAACCAGCAGCAAGAAAGAACCTACGAGGACGTGAACGTCAGCACTCGACTGTCGTCTGAGCAGGTATCTCAACTGACCGGAGCGGAGAGTTCACCCAGGTGCTCTCTGATGTTACCAAGGTAGCAAAGGTGGAAAAGGTAGCAAAGGTGGAAAGGTAGCAAACGTAGAAAGCTACCTTATACTGCTGATGTAACGACTAGCTGCACATACCAAGTCACACCCAGTCCCATACCACCTGGTGTCACAGGTGAGGGCCGAGCTGCAAGCGGTGATAAAAGATGTTGTAATCAAGAAATCTGTCTCACCCTACTCCAACCTGATGGTATTGAACAAGAAACCATGAGGTGGAGTATGCATCTGTCTCGGCTTCAGGAGGTTGAACTCTATCGTCGAATTCGATACCGAATCGATGTTAACAAAGAGATCTGTATTCAATTCGCTCCAAGCAAATACTTCTCCAAGTTGGACCTGACGAAGAGGTTTCCTCTGTACGAGGAAAGAAAAGGATGCACCTCCTTCATAACGAGTAAAAGACTGAACAGTCGAGGAAAGGTATTACTTTACCCCGAATTTCTTGGAAAGTGCAGAATGGCAAAGCCGTGTTTGTTGTTATCGTAGTATTGGGTTAGATTATGAATGAATAGACACTTTGTAACGACAAGCGCCATTGGACAAAACAACACACCCCAGTTTGTATAATTCACGATGCTATCGAAAAGGAAAATTGTGTAGAACAATGAATACAAATTAATATATGTGGATTAATGACAAAGGGAGATGGCTCTAATTTTATGCTTACGAGTTTATTGAACTTTCATGTAAACGATATAATGTATGATAATTTTACGTATTGACATTTGGTTGTTGGGGCAAACGGCTTGACGTCAAACACAGAACGCTCCCTCCATCGTCCTCACACCTCAGTCAACATCAACACACAAAAACTCAGTCTGGTCCAGGACGGACAGAAGCGTCTCATCTTCTGGTGTGTGGTTTAGTCTTCATATCTTCAACGTTAATGTGATTCATCGTCTGCATATGGATGCCTCAAGAAAGCGTCTTACTCTGTTTAATTTCTTCGATTCTCTACCTTCCTTTAAACAGGCTTTTCGCACCTTGGAGTTTCCCCTTGTTACCGCCAAACGCCGCAAGAACCAGCTTAGGTTCTTAAAGAATGTCTTGCGGAGCACGTTCTTCCTAGTTCCTAATCTCACTGTCTCCAGTTTATCACTTCGGGATCCTCTCCTTTTATTAAACACCTTTGTTCATACCATATACGTCAAGAACTTCCTCCTTTTACAGGCCTTCTTCTTCAAGAACTTATTCAGTCCACCTCCTTGCAAGTTGACGATGCTTTTCTAACAGTACGTCAACATCAACGCTTTCTGTTTTCTTCTCTTCCCAGTGATCTATGCAATATCCTAAAACCCATCGCTTTTGACACAGCTCATCTCTCCTCTTTCCACCACTCCTCCACACTACACAACACTGCTCGCCTCTCCTCTTCCCACCACTCCTCCACATTACACATCACTGCTCACCTCTCCTCTTCCCACCACTGTTCCACACTACACAACACTGCTGAACCTCTCCTCTTCCCACCACTGCTCACCTCTCCTCTTCCCACCACTGCTGCACACTACACAACACTGCTGAACCTCTCCTCTTCCCACCACTGCTGCACACTACACAGCACTGCTCACCTCTCCTCTTCCCACCACTGCTGCACACTACACAGCACTGCTCACCTCTCCTCTTCCCACCACTGCTGCACACTACACAGCACTGCTCACCTCTCCTCTTCCCACCACTGCTGCACACTACACAGCACTGCTCACCTCTCCTCTTCCCACCACTGCTGCACACTACACAGCACTGCTCACCTCTCCTCTTCCCACCACTCCTCTATATAACACAACAAACTTCCACGTCTGATTTCCAACAGTACTTGTGCCAAATACTCTCTTTCTGACTGTGTTATCAACTTTTCTTCTTCCCCTCTCTCTCAGCACCAGCAAGAACTTCTCGCATTTGGTCTCTCTTTTGCTATTTCCCCTGGCCTGTCGCATTGACCTTATTAGTTCCTTTGATTAGTTTGTGAATTCTAACTCTAGTACTCTTTCGGACCTGTCTGCACTGACGGGGGCCCTTATCCCTGTTCTTGACAGTTTGTTTTCTAAAAATCACCACCTTCCTCGTCGCTTCCAGCTTGCCCTTGTCTCCCTGAAAGGTAACAACTCTATTTTTATCCTTCTTTCCGACAAAGGCAACTCGGTGGTTGTCCTTGACCGTGTGGACTACGTCCAGATAGCTCTCTGACTCATACGCTCTGACTCTCTGTCTTGATCTGACTCTTTCAGTCTGAATCTGACTCTCAGTCTTGCTCTCTGACTCATACGCTCCTCTGGTTTCTAACCCTTTGGATCGCCTTAAAACTTCTTTCAACCACAAACTAAAACAGCTCTCTAGTTTTTTCCTCCTGATTTCGATCTAATAAAACGTTTCTGTGTCATCTGCTCTTCTCTTCCTTATTGCTATGGTCTACCTAAGACTCATAAACCTGGTGTTCCTCTTCGTCCTATCATTTCTTCAAGAGGCTCTGTTGGCTATCCTCTTGCCTCCTGGCTAGCTAAAACTCTGACGCCTTACCTTATCACTTTTTCTCCTGCCTACCTTCGTCACTTTAAGTACTTCATAAAAAGACTGCACCTGGAGCCCTCCTGTAATACGCTTAGTCTTGATGTCGACTCTCTGTTTCCTAATGTTCCCCCTTGATGACGTTCTCTCTTTCCTCAGTTATACGGCAACTGAGGGCTTTCTTCATGTCCCGCTTTCCCCCCTGCAGTTTTGCTTAAACTTATCAGAGTCTGTGTTGACTCTAACTCCTTCACTTTCAACTGAAAATACTTCTTTCAAACTTTCGGAGTCTCTATGGGTTCTCCTCTCTCCCTGTTTTTAGCAATCTGTATATGAAATATTTCGGAACTGTTCTTTTTCCCACTATTGATACTCGTCCCTCTCTCTGGCTTCGCTATGTTGATGACATTTTTACTATATGGCTTCATGACCTTAGTATTTTCCAGCCTTTCCTCTCCTCATTGAACAATTTGGCCCCTTCTATCAATTTCAAAGTTGGATGAGAATCTAATTCCCTCCTTCCTTTTCTTGACGTTCACGTTCATACCTCTGTGTCCGGGTTCTCTTTTTTTGTCTACCACAAACCGATGCATAGTGGCATGCACATTTACTTCTTTTCCTACCATCCTCCTTCTGTTAAGAAAAGTGTTCTTGTCTCTTCCTCCGCTCTTATGCAACAGTGACCCGCAGTTTCTTGATTCTGAAATTCCCTTTATTTACAAATCTTTCTCTCGCCTCGGTTACCCCTTACATTTTATTAACTGTGCTTATTCTCAAGCTAAACGAATTTTCTTTCATCCCAAACCTGTTTTCAACACCATTAGCACTGTGCTCTGCCTTCCCTTCACTTCCCTCAATTTCTGAACTCAAAAATCTCATTAATACCCCTTCATGCTCTTGACATAAAGTTCGCCTTTCGACAGACTAGCACTTTTCGACCTAATCTGGTTCACACTGCTCCTCCTCCTGCTACTAATGCTACTGGTGTCTACTCTATTTCTTGTTCGTCTTGTCCTCTCTAATACTTTAGGAAAACTAGTCGTACACTAAATGACAGACTTAAGACACACAAAGGAAGTGTTAAGTCTGCAGACACAAACAATGCTCTCTTCTGTCATGTTAGGGATTCTAATTATCCTATTGATTTGTCTTCTAGAATAATCTTTTCTGCCTCTACTACTATTGACAAACGCCGTCTTGTCGAATCGGCTCTGATACACAACATACCCAACATGAACCTAAGTCCTGGCTTTGTTGCAGTTAACTCTTCCCTTTCACAGTACATACTCAAATGCTCTAACCTTTCTAACAAACGTGACCTGACATAAGCCTACCCATCCTTTTTCTCTTTCTGTTTTCTTTTTATTTTCCTCTTATTCCATCATTCCCATTCTTATACCCATTATTATTCCCCCCCTTCTTACACTCCTTTATTACACCCATCCTATCCGTACCTTTCGCCTTGCTATTTCCTTTTAGGAATTTCTTCCTCCTCACCTCTCTCTGCCTATCTATTGCCTTGAGCGAGAGAGGCGAGGGAATGCC